>NW_024087315.1:0-143919 GCF_009730915.1 Dioscorea cayenensis subsp. rotundata
ACTCAAACAACAAAGTTCTTTCCTCATCATTAAATTGATTGATCGTAGGTCCTCATTGCTTTATCCCTCCCAACTCTCGCGACCTTGCCCTTGAATCCGGCTGTCACTCTTCAAGCTGACTCTGAGGCTGTTGGGTTGTACATTTATCCATGAGCAGAGATAACACGATGTATCATTCCGTACTCTTTATTTTGAACTTTACGCTCGTGTTGACCATTCTCGCGTGGTGTCAAATGATTCAAACTTATTTAATCTCATTTTACTGACAAAAAGAAATAAGGAAGATTAAAGAGCAATGATGACGAGAATAAGAGAGATATGAAATAGAATGTGGTGGAAATAGCTAAGAAACAAAGTGCAAAGTATCTCCTAAGCAGCCAAAACTCCCCGGCAGTGGTGCCACGACTTAAGTTCACTTGCACATATCCGCATGAAGTGCGGGCTTGTGGTAGTAATGTCCGGGTGGCGGGGTCGAAATCCACAGAGTAGGGGTGAAAATGCTTAATTTGATTCTTAGCTATGTGGAAGATCGAACGTTGTGATAGGTGTGAAATTGATTCAGTCTCAACAACAAAATCAACGAGTGAAAAGAGCAAAAAGTATAGAAGGGGTAAAGGCAATCGATAAAGATGGGGGTACTCGGATAATGCTTCACCTAGGATAATGGCTTTAAATTGCAAGAACTCTCTATTATGCTTCTAATCAATGCAATGGTGAGTCGTGGAAAATCCTACATACATAGTCGAAATCTAAGGTCCAACTATGCCTAACTCTATACATGTCCCGGAGGAAATCGAACAATCTCAACACCTCGCACTTTCGCATAGGTTGCAATGAACTCTAGAGATTTCAAGTGATAAATCTCTTCCTAAATATAGACCTAACCCTTTGGTCGGTAGCGGAAGGTCCAGCAGCCACAATTAAGCTAGATACTAAAGATCCTCTCAACGCTTCACTCCATTGACGCTGCTGACTAGGCCCGCGGAGGGTTCATGCCCTTAGACGCTCACTCTATTGTGGCTGCAAAGAACTCCAAGGAGCGGAGGTAGAATCTATCACGTCGGAGGGAAGGGGCACCTCTCTGCCTCTCGACTCACCCTCTCAACCCCTCTTCCCAACCTAGCTTTGTCTATAGCAGCTCGTGGTGTGTCACTCACTCACAGGTTACCAACAAGAACTCTCGACCCTGAGTGTCACTCTGGGAAATGTTCATCACAATCAAGCATTCAAGGTTGGAACTCACACTAAACATCAATTTATTGAAAGCATAATAAAAGTTCAATGAAGCGAATACATCCTAGGGTTCACAATCATCCAGTACCCACTAGGGTTTTAGCTCTCCATGGAGCTTAATACAATCAAAGAAATCGAAATGTAAGCAATGAATCCATAAAAGAAACCCCCTCGATGGTCATGAGCCTGATGGTCTTGTGGAGAGTCCTCTACTAGTAGTCAAAGATTCCTTCATCCGGGTATGGGATACGCCTCGTCGAGCTCCCCTACCAACCTTCTTCCTAATGGAATCACGATGTCGGAGCCGTAGAACTTCTCAAAACCTTGGCCATACCCTCGAAACCCTAGCCGGAAGTCCTCTCACAAGGTTGGGGGAAAAAGATGGAGAAAAAGAATACAAAATGGGTCTTTGAAATCGGCTTTAAATAGGGAGTGGAATCGGAGCGTTGCAGGCGTGTATGATGTACACGCCCCTGTGGAATTTCCACGGGCATGGATAATTTTCCATAAGCCGTGTGGATTCTCTGATTCTCTGATTTCTCGGCGGGCTGCTATTCTGATGACTTGCTGCGGTGTTTTGCTTTGACTACCTTCCTACAGTACTATGCGAGAAATCTCGCCAATTCCATACTTTCATTGGGAGTAGCTCAAAGCGGAGCACGCGTTTGCGTCGTGAATCACTTGCCTCTTCAATGATGTACCGCGTTGGTGGATCTCTAGTTCTTATATGCATAAATCGAGAATGTTCGAGTGTAGTGCCTTTTGTGCCCACTCTAAATGAATGTGCTCACTTTCGAATCGTGAGGAGGGTTGGCACACACTCTAGCATCTCACGACCTATGTCTTGGCGTTTGAACCTTAGCAAGATTTCCTCCAAAAATAGGTGCGTTATGATCCACGTTGGCTGTACTTTTCATTCATAAGCTCGTCACAACCTACTGCATAAAGTAACATAAAACACACGTATTAATATAAAAACACGAGAAAAGTAATGCTCAACATAAGGAATGAGCACTCGCATTCATGTCGCACAAGCACTTATCAGCAGCCCTACGCATGAGAAGTAACATAGCGACACATGTGCGCATTAGGAGATTAAAGGAAAAGTGATGCTCCAGCACAAGGGGAAAGGTACAGTATTCTTATCACTGACAAGCACTTATCAAAGTTTCCCACACTGAGCTTTTTGCTTGTCCTGGAGAGGCAAAATTAAAACGATGAGCGCAAGCGAGAGGAAATGTTGGAGTGCTTGGCCTTGGATTCCTCGAAAGCATACAAGAGGAGCGTCTGTAAGTGCGAGGAGATTTCAGCACTAAATGCCAAAATGGGTGCTCTGGCTAAAACTTGAATCAAAAGGCGACAGCCGAAATCGTGTGTAGGTGTGTGAACTCGCTCAGAGTGGAGCCCAAGAGGTATACTCCTTAAGGTTCCACGACATATAGGGGACTTATTTGTCTACAAGGGTAACCAAAGATTCAAAGGGTAGTGGCTCAGCACACTCTAGGTAGCCCTTTCCGGTGGGCGCTTGGGTGCATATTTCACACTTTTCGAGGTGGTAGCTCCATCGGAATGAGTGGGTTCACGATCGAGATGACGCTCCATCTCGTCTCGTGCATAACTAATTGTCCGAGCTTATGAGGTAGCTTCATACACTCATAGGTTGTAGCTCTTTCCAACCAATAAGGACAACTAAACAACAAAACTATTTTGTTCTTTCTTTTCATATCAGAATTAACTGTGAGAAACAACTAAAACTAGTCCCTTATACATCAAACGCATGAGTTTTCCGCTAGGGTTGAAGAGTGAGTAGTGCAACAAGTGTCAATCGGGCTATTCCTAGGGAGTCAAGCAAAAACTAGAGCATGAAAACATTCAATGTTAAAAATTTTCCTAAACTCAAGAATACAATCAATGAAACTAAGGTGAACCTACATTGGCTATGTGAGCAAGAGATCGTCAGCTAAAAGTCCCACACACACACTTAAAGTTGTACATTGTTCCTAATATCACATACAAGCTCGTTTACGTTCAAAATGTAACTCGAATTAGATTCGGATGTGGGAGAAGCAATAAAAACAATACTCTCGACTCGTAGTGTTACATTTTGATGGAGCTAAGTCCTTAAGTGTTATTACAGCGGGTCGTGAAGCCTACCGGTGCGAGAAACAAGCTGGCCGTGTCCCATGGCAAAGTCTTCATTCCCCATGATGACAAGACCATGCATGCATACGAGGGGTTGGTGAAGCTTCAAATTAAAATAAAAATAACTTCGACTATATAAAAAGATAAGACAATGAATCCTGACCCGAGATACAAAATGAAAAATAAACTCGGAAGGAGAGTCCTTTCTAAGTATACAAGTCCAAAATAAAATGCAGAAATAAAAGACGAGGAAAGTAAAATCAAGTGTCGATATCGCTCACGGATCCTCGACATTGGCTGGTGCTAAATCAAAGGGTGGCTGGTGGAGGTGGTGAGAGGAGGTCTTTGGTGGAGCGAGTCGCCTCTCAATAGTATCATAATAAGTCGAAAGCGGGTCATCATATTGACATACTTGTCTTGTTGTATTGGTGTATCTCGATGATCTCGGGACCTCAAATACATTCCTGACGGTGCTCTCGAGCGTCTAAATACGATCATAGGCTCCTGAAAGGGTACATGGGCCTTATGAGGTCTCGGTCGCCGTCGGTGTAGAACCCTCTGCTACATCCCTAACGCCATCGGCACTCTCAGTGGTAGTAGTGGCTAAAATGCTAGCTCCAGGGCCCATATGCATGCACAGCTCCCATCGTCACGAGGAGTATCGAGGTCCAAAGCGAGAGAGGGGATAGCTGTCGATCATGTCCCGAAGAGCATCACCAAAACCCGTCCTAGAATAAGTCTAGTAATGTAGGGACCAACAAATAATACTCCTACTCTCGGATTCTAGCCACAGTCGCATATAATCCACCACAATATGCCGGATAGAATAGAGCGCGGACCTATGCCATAGAATCTGAGATAAAAGCGGAACAATGTTGGCTTAGAGTACTGAGTGTTATCACCTCGGCCGTCCATTGATGCTGCTAGATGACAATGGCCTTGGATATTCCCTACATCATACATGCCTGTCCGCGTATAAGCACAGTGAAAGCCCTACGTGGACTCGAGGTCGAAAGTAATCTATTGGTGAATGTCCATACTCCTCAATTTCTATATATACCTACGTCGTATCAAGCCCATGCGAGAATGAAAACTCAAAAATACTCATAACAAATTGACCTTGAACACTCTAAACTTTATGTCATCCACGAAACTCAAAAATGGCAGCTATCAAGTGGTCGTGACAGCCCAACTCTCGTATAGACAATAACCTCACTTGACCTCCTATAGCCATCGGCATCTCCAACTCCTGATTAACTCATCACGCTGGACCCCACTTAGCACACTTGGGTCCATAGAGCGGGATTGGCCAAACCTAATCTCCGATGGCCGCTCGAAAGCAGAGCTTGATGTTCGAGATTCGAAATACAATATGTACTGGCTCGGGTGAAGGCTCTCTAGGGTGCTTAGTCGTCGTGCCTCCTCGAGTGCGGTGCCATTCCTGCAGACAAAGATGAGGAAGAAACAATTAAATAATACTCGGAAGCGACATCTTTGCCGAGAATTCCACACGCAGACTTTGTGGAAATTACCAACACCGTGTGGATCTACGAGGTGTGAAAACCCCCTCATTAGTCATGGTGATGGTCTTGTGATATGCACCGGGTGTCGGTAATAATCCGGATGAGTGGGTATCATATCCACGGAGAGTAGGAATAAAGACACTTAGAATTGTTTCTTAACTAATGTGAAAGATGAATAGTGATATGTGTGACAAGATTCAATTCTCAGAGTAAAAACAACAAGAAAGATAGCACAAGTAAAGGAGAAGTTAAATCAATCGATAAAGATGGGCTACCGGGTATTTGCTTCACCTAGGGCATTCGTTCGAGTACAAGAAACCTCTATTATGCTTCCTAATTAATGCAATAGTGAATCATGGAAATCCTTAATTGCATAGTCCCAAATCTAATGTCAACCATGCCTAACTACTATACATGCCGGGAGGAGAAATCGAACAATCTCAACACCTCGTGACTAGGTATGGGAGTGCTATGAGCTCTAGGGATTCCAAATGATAAACCCTATTCTTTTTGTGATGACCTAACCCTTTGGTCCAGTGAAAGATCCTAGCACTGATTAAGCCCTGAGATGCTAAAAATCACTTCAACGCTTCACTCGGGTTGTTATTTGAAACTAAGCCCGGTGAAGGTCATCCTTTAGCCCATTCACTCTACTATGGCCACAAGAACTCTTGGAACATGGAGGTGAGGATAGATCACACGGGCGAGGGGATGCTTAGCTACCTCTAGACTCATCTCTCTCGAGCCCTCTCGATCTAACTGTCTAACTCTCATGATGTGTCACTCACTCACTGAGAGTTACCAAGAGAACTCTCGAGCCCTAGTGTTACTCTGAGGGGAGTATTCCATACAATCAAACATACATGATTGGATCTCACTGATAAACATAAATTAAATGAAAGCACAATAAAGAGATTCGATGAAACAAATACATACGTAGGGGTTCACAAATACCCAGAGTACCCACTAGAGGTTTAGCTCTCCATGGGCTGAGATACAATCAATGAAATCGAATGTAAAAACAAAGCATCCGTGAAAACCCCTGCGTTGGTCGTGGCGATGGTCTTGTCAGCGAGTTCTCTACTCGTCACAAGGGTCCCTTTGTCCCGAGCCTAGAATACACATCACAGGATCGGTCTTGGTGAAAGCTCTCCACTAGCCTTCTTCCAAGCAGATGAGCGTGATATCCATGGTAGAGACCTCTCCAAAAGCACTAGAGAATACCTCTCAAAATCCTAGCCGCAACCCTCTCTCAAGTTAGGGAAAACATGGAGAAAAGAATGCTGAGAATTGGGGGCTGAAATCGGCTTTTAAAGAGGCTAGAATCGAGGAATCTACTGGCCCAGTGTAGGTGCATGTGGATTTTCACGGCAGTGTGAAAAATTTCCACACTCCCATGTAGATTCTCTATTTTCCCATTTTTCTCAGCCCGTCTGTAAGCAGTGCTAGTCGATATTCTTGCTATAGATTCTCGATTACCCTACTATATCTAGGCTGAAATACTCCCGAATCCATGCTTTCATTGAGGAGTAGCATAAGCGGGAACATGTTTATGTCGTGGATGGTTTTGCTTCTTCCATAGCAGACATGTTGGTGGAGATCTTGTTCTATATTCTGCAAGTCGAGAATAGCTTGAGATGTGGCTGCCCTTGCATGACATGCAAATAGTTATACTAACTTGAATACAAAGGGTTGGCACATTCCCACATCTCGAACCCAACCTATGTCTATTAGCCTTTCAGACATAGAATTCCTCCAAATTGGTGCATTTCGACCCAGTGGCTTCTTTCTTTCATATTAAGCCTCACAACCCTACTGCGTAAGTAACATAACTACACACATATTTTGGTTAAAACTCGAAGGTAATGCTCGACACAAGGAAAGAACACTATCGTATTCTTATCGCACAAGCACTTATCGGGAAGCGGTTGCTCCCTTGATTGATTAATAGCGAACTTGAGCTTAAAACCTTACTAATGACGTTTTAGGTATGCCTTCCTAATGGAAGAATCTAAACTCACGTGATTGTAGCTTCAGTTGTAGGTGGATCAAAAGGGAAGGCTTGTTAGCATGTTGAAAGAAGGCATACACATCTCTGCTATTGGGTGGAAAGATCTCTCAGAGCTCCTTCAAAGGCGTGGAAATCCATCACCATTACTGTACTCATAAAATGTATAGCTGGAAGATGATTATAAATCGTGATCCAACCTCGTGGAGGTTAAAGTACGAACATGAAGGAAGTCTCGTCAAAGGCGGAGGTGGTGAAGCTCCACGGATGTAGGGATTATCTACCCTATATGATGATAGTGTATGGAGTTGGAGTCCTACTCAAGTGGTTCAGAAAGAAGAGGAATAGCGATTGGTGAGAAATGAAAAGAATGAATTGATTCAACCGGAGGACGATTTATAGGATGGGTGAGTTTGCAGTGATTAGAGAAGATTAAATGATGCCGCTCAAGATCATTTCCCATTACCATTTATCGGTCGGTCACTTTGGAGCAGATTGGCGAGGACATCCGATTCTGTTAGCTCCTTGATGGAATAACGGGATACATCAGATCCCCATAGTTCAAAAGAGGTCAGGAAGACATCTACGTTGCATCCTGTATGGCTCTTTTGCTTATAGAAGAATGCTGGGTTGTGTAATGCACCATCAACATTTTCAGCCTGTGATGACGGCCATTTTTGATGATCTTTTTGGAAAAATATTATGGAGGTGTTCATGGATGATTTTTCGGGCATTTGGGGACTCTTTTGACATATGCTTGAAGAATTTGGAAAGTGTGCTAGTAAAGAGTGTGGAAGGAAAACAAAACCTCGTCTTAAATTGGGAGAAATGTCATTTATGGTCAAGAAGTCATTCTCCATGGACATAAGATTTCCCAAGTAGGAATGGAGGTGGATAAGGCAAAGATTGAGGTCATTTGAAAAAGCTTTTCTCCACCTCTGAATGTTACAAAGGATCCACGGTTTCTTGGGTATGGACATTTCTCCACCTACAAATGTTAAGTCGATCCACGCCCAACCTTTTGGACAAACTCCTATAAATAGATTCTCCTTTTTGATTTTTGGGGGATAATTATGCGAGTGCATTCAAATTTGTTGAAGGAGCGATTAGTCGCAAGCACCAATTTTGACTATACCAGTTGGAATGAGCCCTTTGAACTCATGTGTGGCGCTAGTGATTACCTGTATGAGTCGTGATTTTGGGACAAAGAAAAGACAAAGCAGATTTCGACCGATTTATTATGCTATCAAGACTCTCTACTAGCCTAAGAGAATTATACAACAACCAAAAAGGAGTTATTAGCGAGTGGTGTTTACTGACAAGTTCGAGGCCATACACTCAATTTATCTAGGGTCCTATATTTCTCGATCATTCGACACTCAGTTATCTCATGAGACAAGGCCCGTATAGGCTGAGATTGATTTCGTCGGATCTCTATTGTTACAAGAATTTGATATGGAAATAAAAAGATAAGGGGGAAGAAAATGTGGTTCTGTGATCATCTTTCAAGATTAGAAGGTTGTGAGGCGAGAATCGGCAAACAAGAAATCAATCATTTCTTCCACGAGGAACATATGTATGCGGTTGAAAGGTGGTCGGAAGACACTCCATGGTTCACGAATTTTGCAAATTATTTATTGGGAAAGGTACTGAAGCAAGGCCTCAGTTTTCAACAAAAGAAAAAGTTTTTCAGTGACTTGAAGAACTATTTTTGGGATGATTCCGACCTATTCCATATTTGTGCAGACCATGTGGTTCATGGATGTGTTTCTAGGAAGTAAGGTTGAGCATTATTGCGAATTGTCATTTCGGTCTGTTGGAAAGGCATTAGTGCTTCCAGCAGGCTGCTAAGTTACAGTCCTCATGTTTCTATTAGCCAACTTTTATCCCTAGGATGTTATCGGTTTGTTCATCATTGTGATAGTTGTTAGAGGGTTGGAAACCTATCGTGAAGGGTTGAAATGCCTCGTGTAATCGATGCGGTTCTACGAGGGTGTTCGATGTTTGGGGAATTGACTTCATGGGAAAATTCCCGAATTCTAATGGTAATCAATATATTTTGGTGGCGCGTTGATTACGTTTCTAAATGGGTGAGGCTCAAGCTCTTCCAACTAATGATGCAAGAACATGGTAAAACTTTCAAAAGAGTCTTCACTGATTTGGGACTCCATGAATCATCATTAGCTGATCGAGACCCATTTTGTGTAGCACACAACTTGCAAAAGTGTTGAGCGCTTATGGAGTACATCAGCGTCTTGCTACTATCACTGTAGCGATTGGACAAGTGGAAGTTAGAAATGAGGGAGCTCAAGAGGATTTTAACTAAGTCACGTGGAACAAGGGACGAGATTAGTCTCGACGGTTTGATGACACACTTTGGGCCGATAGAGCAGGCATGCAGAAAACACCGATAGGGACTACACCATACAATTTGGTGTATGGAATATCCCGTCATTTACCAGTGAGTTAGAGCATAAAGCATATTGGGCAATTAAGGCTATAAATTTTGATTTGAGCAAGTCGGGGGAACAAAGAATGTTACATCTCAACGAACTAGATGAATGGCGAATGAAAGCATATGAGAATGCTAGGATTTATAAGGAAAGAATTTGTGGAAATGACATGACAAGCATATTAAGAATTCAAAAGAGTTAAAGTAGTGCAGAGCGATCAGTGTTACTATTCAATTCTCGCTTTATGGTTATTTCCGGAAAAGTCAAGTCTAGATGGTTTGGTCCTTATACGAGTGGCGAGGGTTTCACCTCATGGAGTTGTTGAGATCACCCATCCGGAGGAGAGTGCAGTACACTTGTGAATAGATACGAGTGTAAAACCATATTATAGAGGAGAGTTTGGTAATGACGATAAGGAAGTATTTTTCCTTCATAAACCCCCTGAGGTAGAGACAAGGAACGCTCAAGCTAAATTACGTTAAACAAAATGCGCTTCTTCGGAGGCAACCCAAGTGTTTATCGTTTTCTTAGTTAAGTAGTTTAGTTTTTGCGTGAATAACTTGTTGAGTGTTGGTGTTTTGATTTGCTAGATACTTTTTGCTTGTGATTTATAATTTCACCCAAGTGTGTTTTTCATGGGAATTGAGCGAAGCTTTTGGTCATTTGAGCTATCTATCATGTTTCTCAATCGTTATAGTTTGCATATTAGTCGTGTTGAGTGTGTAAATATGTTCAGAAATTTTCTGATGAGCCTGCAAAGTTTTCTAAGGTATCCACTAAAAACACACGAGCGTGTGGAATTAACACACGCCCGTGGTTTTGTATTGCGAGCTCATCTAGAGAGGCAGTGGGCGTGGACTCACCCTTGTGACCCAGAGCCTGTAGATTCACGCCTGCCCGTGGGTAATTTCTTTCGACGCAGTGCAGGGTTTCCTACGGAGACTTGGTAAACTATCCCAGAGACACACGGTAGGCGTGGACTCGCCCTCGATGGGTGAACTTTAGAAACACACACTGCAGGCGTGGTAGTTTTCCACACGCCCATGCGGATCTCGAGACGAGCTCTTCCATCCCAAGAAGACACATGGGCGTGCGTTTCCCTGTGAGATGCCCACGCCTGGTCATGAATTTCCCACCTGCAGGTGTCGCGAAACACTTGAATGATTCTTCTTAGTTGGATAGAGAAGCCAAAGGGGCGTGCAGCACCCCCTGTGGGTTTGGCACACTGGTATGGGTATTTCCCACATGCCCGTGTGGCTGTGTTCAAAGAGGTTGAGGGTTTTCCTGAGAGTGTATGCGGGGTGTGTGTCGCCCTGTGAATCTCTCAGTGAGGTCGACATAGGTCCCTTGCGTATATCCATGCAAGTGCACGGGTTTGTCAGAGTAATAATCCCGGATGAGCGAGTATCATATCTGAGGTGAGTAGGGAATAAAAACACTTAATTACGCTTTAGCTATGTGAAGATGAATAGTGATATGTGGACAATGATTCAATTCTCAAAGTAAAAACAAGCAAGTAAGAGAGCACAAGTAAAAGAAGAAGGTAAGGCAATCGATAAAGATTTGGTACCCTGGATATTGCTCCGCCTAGGACAATCATTTCAAGTGCAAGAACCCTCTATTATTCTTCCTAATCAATGCAAGTGATTCATGGAAATCCTTAATTACATATTCCCAAATCTAAGTCAACTAGCCTAACTCTATACATGTCTCGGAGGAGAGATTGATAACCTCTCAACCTCGCACTCGCATAGAATTGCAATAAGTTCTAGGGATTCCAAGTGATAAATCTCTTCCTAATTGTAGACCTAACCCTTTGGTCCGCGAAAGGTCCCTCAAACCACAATTTAGCCCTAGATACTAAGATCACTTCTACGCTTCACCTCGCTGCACTCTAACTAAGCCCCATTGGAAGGTCATCCCTTATGCCATTCACTCTATACTGGCGGCAAAGAACTCGAGGAACGGAGGTGGTATCTAACACATCGGAGTGGAAAAAGAACGCTCCTGTACCTCTCGACTCACCCCTCAACCCTCTCCAACCTAGCTTTGTCTAACACTCGTGGTGTATCACTCACTCACAAGGTTAGCAACAAGAACTCTCACCCCTAGTGTCACTCTAGGGGAGTATTCACATAATCAAGCATTTAAAGTTGGAACTCACAATAAACATCAATTAATTGAAATCATAATAAAGATATTCAAAGAAATGAATACATCCTAGGGTTCACAAATACCCAAGTACCCACTAGAGGTTTAGCTCTCCATGGAGCTAAGTACAATCAAAGAAATAGAATGTAAAAGTAATGAATCCATAGAAAAACCCCTCGATAGTCGTGTCGATGGTCTTGTGGAAAGTCCTCTACTCGTCGTCCAAAGATCCCCTTGTCCAGTATAGGATACGCCTCGATGGAAGCTCCCCTACCAATCTTCTTTTAAAGAGATGACGATGTCGGAGCCGTAGAACCTCTCCAAAACACTAGCCAATACCTCTCAAAACCCTAGACAAAACACTCTCTCAAGTTGGGGAAAAGACGGAGAAAAGAATCATGAAATCGGGGCTGAATATGTTTTAAATAGGGCTGGAATCGAGGATCCACATGCACCTGTGGATGCCCCTGTGGCTTTTTCACATGGGCATGTGGAATTTCCACATGCCCATGTGGATTCTCTGTTCTGCAGTTTTCTAGGCCGGATGTGAACAGTACTGCTATAGTACTTTGCTATAGTATTGCTACAGTGCTCTGCTACAGTATCCGTCCTGAAAATACTTTCTGAATTCATACTTTTATCGACATAACGCAAACAGGCACACGTTCACGTCGTGGATGGCTTTGCTTCTTCAATGTTGGAAAACTTGGTGGAGATCTTGTTCTATATGCATGAGTATGACTGCCCTTGTGCCCATCCAAATGGTTGTGCTAACTCAAATACGAGGAGATAGGCACACACTCTATCATCTCACACCCGACCTATGTCTTCGTGTTTGAACCTTAGCAAGATTTTCTCCAAAATCGGTGCATTATGATCCACATTGTCTTCTTTCCTTCATAAGCGGCGTCACAACCTTACCTGCATAAAAGTAACATAAAAACACAAGTATTAGTGTAAAAACCAGAGAAAGGTAATACTTAACATAAGGAAAAAATGCTTCGCATTCATATCGCACAAGCACTTATCAAACTTACCCACACTTAATCTTTTGCTTGTCCTCAAGCAAAAATTAAACATTTTGTGCATAGATGAAGGAAATATTGGAAGTTCTTGGCCTTAGGTTCACCAAAGTATACAAAGCAAGTAGTCTACAAGTAAGGGAAATTTCAACACTAAACATGAAAAATCGAAACTCTAGCTAAAAACTTCAATCAAAAAGGACAACAAACCCGAAATAGTAAAAGTGTGTGGACTCACTCAAGTCAACCCAAAGTATACTCCTCAAAGCTCTAAGTATAAGGGACTTATTTATCTACAACAAGAAAGCAACACCAATTTCAAAGACGGTAGTAGCTTCACACATTCTCTAAGGTAGCATTTTCCCAAGCAGCCGCTAAGGTGGCTTTCACACTTTCGAGGTGGTAGCTCTTTCTACCGGAGTGGTAGCTTTCACTCATCCTATGAGATAGCTCTTTCTCTCATTAGGGCATAATTAGTATCTGACTTATGAGAGTAGCTTCATACTTGATAGGTGGTAGCTCTTTCCACCCAAAATGCAAAATAAACAAGAAAACTATTTTGTTCCTTCTTTTCATTTTCATTTTGTTTTAAATTTTGTTTTCAGAATTTAACACAAGAAACAACTAGAACTAGTCCCTTTAACATCGAAAATGAGTTTCCAAAAGAGTTTAAAGAGTGAGTAGTGCAACGAATGTAAATCGGGCAAAAATTCTGAGAAATTCAAAAAAAACTAGAGCATGAAGACATTCAATGTTGAAAATTCTTCTAAACTCAAGAATGCAATCAATGCAACTAAGGTGAACCGCCATTGGCTATGTGAGCATGTATATCAATCAGGAACAATAGAAAAGATGTGTGCACTATGAAACTCCACCCCACACTTAAGTTGTACATTGTCCCCAATGTACACATGCATGCTCACTCATAATGTATATCAATCAAGAATATATGTGGGACAAGCAATCAAAACAATACTCCCCTAATTCCTAGTGTCGCGTTTGATGAAGCTAACTCCTTGCGAGTAGTGTTCCAACGGGTTGTGAAGCTCACGTGGCCAAGTGCCGAAGCATCTTGGTCGTGCCCATGACAAAGTCTCAATTCCCAAGATGATAAGACCATCTGCACGCATACACGAGGGGGTTCAGTAAAGCTCAACAAAAACAAAACAACTCAAGTATATAAAAGATAGAGCAATGAATACAACTCAAGACAACAAAATGAAAATAACTCAGAAGGAGAGTCCTTTCTGAGTGATCAAGTCCAAATTAAAGTGCATAAAAGTAAAGAAATGGAAATAAAATCAAATGTCGGTGTCACGCCCTGGGTCCTCTGCTGCTAGTGGTGAGGAAGTACATGGTAGGTCCACCGGTGGTGGTATAGGTGATGAGGAAGATGCTGGAGGAGCTGAGGGTCTTGAAAAGGTCCCCTTGCGTATATCCCGCAAGTGCACGGGTTTGTCGAAGTAATAATCCCGGGTGAGCGGGTATCGAATCTACAGGGAGTAGGGAATAAAAACACTTAATCCGCTTCTTAGCTATGTGAAAGATCAATAGTGATAAGTGTGACAATGATTCAATTCCCAAAAGGAAAATCAACAAGTAAGAGAGCACGAGTGAAGGAGAAGGTAAGGCAATCAATAAAGATGGGGTACTCAGATAATGCTCCGCCTAGGACGATCGCTTCAAGTGCAAGAACCCTCTATTATGCTTCCTAATCAATGCAATAGTGAGTCGTGGAAATCCTTTATTACATAGTTACAAATCTAAGGTCAACTATGCCAAACTCTATACATGTCCCGGAGGAGAGATTAGATAACCTCTCAACCTCGCACTCGCATAGAGTTGCAATGAGCTCTAGGGATTCCAAGTGATAAATCTCTTCCTAAATATAAACCTAACCCTTTGGTCCAGGTGGAAGGTCCCTAACCACGATTAAGGACTAGATACTAAGATCACATCAACGCTTCACTCCGTTGCACGGGCAAGTAAGCCCAGCGGAAGTTCATCCCTTAGACCATTCACTCTATTGTGGCCACAAAGAACTCGAGGAACGGAGGTAGAATCTATCACGTCGGAGGGAAAGGGGATGCTCCTGTACCTCTCAACTCACCCTCTCAACCCTCTCCAACCTAGCTTTGTCTAACGCTCGTGGTGTGTCACTTACTCACAAGGTTACCAATGAGAACTCTCAACCCTAGTGTCACTCTAAGGGAAATGTTCATACAATCAATCATTCAAGGTTGGAACTCACAATAAACATCAATTAATTGAAAGCATAATAAAGAGATTCAATGAAACGAATACATCCTAGGGTTCACAAATAACCAAGTACCCACTAGGGGTTTAGCTCTCCATTGAGCTAAGTACAATCAAAGAAATAGAATGTAAAAGCAATGAATCCATAGAAAAACCCCCTCGATGGTCGTGTCGATGGTCTTATGGAGAGTCCTCTACTCGTCGTCCAAGGATTCCCTCATTCGGTATAGGATACGCCTTGATGGAAGCTCCCCTACCAACCTTCTTCCTAAGGAATGACGATGTCAGAGCCGTAGAACCTATGCAAAACCCTATCCAATACCCCTCAAAACCCTAGCCGAAGCTCTCTCTCAAGTTGTTGAAAAGATGGAGAAAAGAATGCTGAAGTCGGGGCTGAATCGGCTTTAAATAGGGCTTGAATCGGGCGACTACACGGGCCTGTGGATTTTTCACACGCCCATAAGGAATTTCCACACGGGCGTGGGCACACATTCGTGTCGTGGATCACTTTGCTTCTTCAATGACTAAAATGTTGGTGGAGATCTTGTTCTATATGCATAAGTCGGAATACTTGAGTATGACTGCCCTTGTGCCCATCCAAATGGTTGTGCTAACTCAAATACGAGGAGGTTGGCACACACTCTAGCATCTCACACCTGACCTATGTCTTCGCGTTTGAACCTTAGCAAGATTTCCTCCAAAATCTGTGCATTATGATCCACATTGGCTTCTTTCCTTCATAAGCGGCGTCACAACCCTACCTGCATAAAAGTAACATAAAAACACATGTATTAGTGTAAAAACCCGAGAAAGGAAATACTTAACATAAGGAAAGAATGCTTCGCATTCATATGGCACAAGCACTTATAAAACTCCCCCACACTTAAGCTTTTGCTTGTCCTCAAGCAAAAATTAAACATTTTGTGCATAGATGAAGGAAATATTGGAAGTGCTTGGCCTTAGGTTCACCAAAGCATACAAAGAGAGCATTCTACAAGGGTAATTTCAACACTAAACATGAAAAATTGAAGCTCTAGCTTAAAACTTGAATAAAAAAGGACAACAAACCCGGAATCGCGAAAGTGAGTGGACTCACTCAAGTCAACCCAAAGTATACTCCTCAAAGCGCTAAGTATAAGGGACTTATTTATCTACAACAAGAAAGCAACACCAATTTCAAAGACAGTAGTAGCTTCACACATTCTCTAAGGTAGCATTTTCCCTAGCAGCCGCTAAGGTGGCTTTCATAATTTCGAGGTGGTAGCTCTTTCTAAGGGAGTGGTAGCTTTCACTCATCCTATGAGATAGCTCTTTCTCTCATTAGGGCATAACTAGTATCTGACTTATGAGAGTAGCTTCATACTTGATAGGTGGTAGCTCTTTCCGCCCAAAATGCAAAATAAACAAGAAAACTATTTTGTTCCTTCTTTTCATTTTCATTTTGTTTTAAATTTTTTTTTCAGAATTTAACACAAGAAACAACTATAACTAGTCCCTTTAACATCGAAAATGAGTTTCCAAAAGAGTTTAAAGAGTGAGTAGTGCAACGAATGTAAATCGGGCAAAAATTCTGAGAAATTCAAAAAAAACTAGAGCATGAAGACATTCAATGTTGAAAATTCTTCTAAACTCAAGAATGCAATCAATGCAACTAAGGTGAACCGCCATTGGCTATGTGAGCATGTATATCAATCAGGAACAATAGAAAAGATGTGTGCACTATGAAACTCCACCCTACACTTAAGTTGTACATTGTCCCCAATGTACACATGCATGCTCACTCATAATGTATATCAATCAAGAATATATGTGGGACAAGCAATCAAAACAATACTCCCCTAATTCCTAGTGTCGTGTTTGATGAAGCTAACTCCTTGCGAGTAGTGTTCCAACGGGTTGTGAAGCTCACGTGGCCAAGTGCCGAAGCACCTTGGCCATGCCCATGACAAAGTCTCAATTCCCAAGATGACAAGACCATCCACACGCATACATGAGAGGAAAAAAAATAACTCGAGTATATCAAAGATAGAACAATGAATACAACTCGAGATGCAAAATAAAAATAAATTCAGAAGGAGAGTCCTTTCTGAGTGAACAAGTCCAAAATATAAAGTGCATAAAAGTAAAGAAATGGAAATAAAATCAAATATCGGTGTCGCGCTCTGGGTCCTCTGCTTCTGCTGGTGGTGAGGACGTACATGGTGGGTCCACCGGTGCTAGTATAGGTGATAAGGAAGATGCTGGAGGAGCTGAGGGTCTACATCTCAATAGCTACCGTTGGAAATCGAAAGGGGACATAATATCGGTATACTGAGCTGACTGTATGACTCGCATCTTGATGATCTCAGACCGCAATATCCCCATGGTGCTCTCGAGCCTCTCAATACGATCATAGGCTCCTGAAATGCTACTGGGTCGTCCCCGGGTCTCGGCCACCGCCGGGGCGGTATCTCTCGCTGTATCCCCTCCATCCTCGGTGCTCTCAGTGGTGGGTGTGGCCAAAATGTAAGCTCCAAGTCCATATCTGCATACCACTCCCATCATCCTGAGCGTATTGAGTCCAAGGGGAGAAGGAAGAACTATCAGATCGGCATGCCATATAGCAGCTCTGAACCCCATCCCCAGAATGAGTCTAGTAATGTAAGGACCAGCAAATAATACTCCTACTGTCCCACTCTGGCCATGGTATCGCATATACTCTGCCACAATGTACCCCAGATGAATGGGTATGGACCTCACCATGGAATATAAATAAAGTAGTCCCTACCGTGACAAAACACTAGTGTTGTCGCCACGGCCATCCACAGACCTACTAAGGACAACAACAAATACCTGTAGCTCAGCCTAGAAAAGCATATGGCTTTGGACACAGCTGGTTCATTGTGCCCCGGTCCACACAATACCTGATAGGCTTACTGTGAGGTCAAGGTGCCCGGGTAATCTGTCGGTAGATGTCCATACTCCTCAGTTACTATATATGCCTCGTTGTACAAACCCATGCGAACGGAAAACTCAAAAATGCTCATGGCGAATTGATGACCGAACACTCTAAACTGTATATCATCCACAAACTGAAAAGATGCCAGCATCTCCAAAGTCAGTTGTCGGAAAACTGGCTCTCGTATAGATAACAGCCTCTGCCACCCTTCTACAGCCATCAGTGAGTCCAGCTCTCTAACAAACTCATCACCCCGCTGGACCCCGTTTAACACACTAAGGTCCACGAAATAGGATTGGCCAAAACTAAGCCCTGATAGTCGCTCGAAACGAGCTTGATGCTCGGGATTCGGAAATGCAATGTGTGCCAACTCGGGTGAAGGTTCCCTATGGCGCTTCCCTTCTTGCTTCTTAGCGTGCGGTGCCATGCCTGCAACTAATAGTGAAGAGATGATCAAAGATGCTAAGTCCAAGAATAATGCAGAATTCCACACGGGCTTGTGGAAATTATCCATGCCAGTGTGGATCTGCAGGGCGTGAAAAACCGCACGATAGCATTTCTATTTTAAAAAAAAAATACAATGAAAAACCCTGTTAAAATGCTCTCTGAACATGCATAGACACTTTTAAATCAAAATTTAACGCAACTCAAGTTATTTGATTTACTAAAACAAGAAATGGTAAATAGAAGAGGGATTAAAGATTCACCGAAAGAAAAGAAAACAATAGGTATGAAAACCTTCAATTCAGTACAAAAATTTGATTGAAATCCCCGTAACACAATGATCAACAGCCAGGAAATTAATCAGGAGCAGTTTTCAGGTGGATGAAGATGAAAAGGAAGAGAAATCGCAAGGATTTTTAAAGAAAAATTCGCGTCTATTGGAATTCTACGGAAATTACACATGCCCGTGCGTCTCTGATAAGTGCTTGTGTGATATGAATGCGAAGCATTCATTCCTTATGTTGAGCATTACTTTTCTCAGGTTTTTACACTAGTATGTGTGTTTTTATGTTACTTTCGTGCAGGTAGGGTTGTGAGGCCGAGTATGAAGGAAAGAAGCCAATGTGGAGCACAATGCACTCGATTTTTGGAGGAGATCTTGCTAAAGTTCAAACGCCAAGACATAGGGACGGTGTGATATGCTAGAGTGTTTGCCGACCTCCTCGCATTCGAGTGAGCACATCCATTTGGAGGGGCACAAAAGGCGCTCACACTCGAGCATTCTGCCTTATGCATACAAGAACTGAGCTCCACCAACATATATATCATTGAAGAAGCAAGTGATTCACGACGTGAACGTGTGCCCGCTTATGCGTACTCCCGATGAGAGTATGGAATTGGGAAGTTGATGCAGTCGAGGTCGTAGCGCAGCACTCTGACACCTAATCGTAGCAGTACTGTTCACAGCCGGCCGAGAAACCATAGAAACAGAGAATCCACACGGGCGTGTGGAAATTATCCACGCTCGTGTGGAAATTCCGCACGGGCGCGTGTATCGTCCACGCCCATGGAGTTGCCCGATTCCAGCCCTATTTAAAGCCGATTCAGCCCCGATTTTGGTATTCTTTTCTCCATCTTTTCCCCAACTCGCGACAGTGCTTCGCTGGGGTTTCGAGGGGTATTGGCCAAGGTTTTGGAGAGGTTCTACAGCTCCGACATCGTGATTCCATTAGGAAGAAGGTTGGCAGGGGAGCTTCGATCGAGGCGTATCCTATACCGGACGAAGGAATCCTTAGACGATGAGTAGAGGACTTTCCACAAGACCATCAACACGACCATCGAGGGGGTTTCTTTATGGATTCATTGCTTTTACATTCAATTTCTTTGATTGTACTTAGCTCCATGGATAGCTAAACCCCTAGTGGGTACTTGGGTGATTGTGAAACCTAGGATGTATTCGCTTCATTGAACTTCTTTATTATGCTTTCAATAAATTGATGTTTATTGTGAGTTCCAACCTTGAATGCTTGATTGTATGAACATTTCCCCCAGAGTGACACTAGGGTTGACAGTTATTGTTGGTAACCTTGTGAGTGAGTGAAACACCACGAGCATTAGACAAAGCTAGGTTGGAGAGGAATGAGAGGGTGAGTCGAGAGGTACAGGAGCGTCCCCTTTCCCCTCAGACGTGATAGATTCTACCTCCATTCCTCGAGTTCTTTGCGGTCATAATAGAGTGAATAGTCTAAGGGATAAACCTCCGCTGGGGCCTAGTTGCGCGTGCAATGGAGTGAAGCGTTGAGATGATCTTAGTATCTAGGGTTTAATTGTGGCTAGGGACCTTCCACCTGGACCAAAGGGTTATGTCTAAATCTAGGAAGAGATTTATCACTTGGAATCCCTAGAGCTCATTGCAACTCTATGCGAGTGCGAGGTGTTCAGATTGTTCGATTTCTCCTACAAGACATGTATAGAGTTAGGCATAGTTGACCTTAGATTTGGGACTATGTATGTAAGGATTTCCACGACTCACCATTGCACTGATTAGGAAGCATAATAGAGAGTTCTTGCACTTGAAGTGACTATCCTAGGTGAAGCATCATCCCGAGTACCCCATCTTTATCGATTGCCTTGCCTCCTCTTTACTTTTGCTCTCTTACTTGTTGCTTTTAATTTCTGAGAATTGAATCATTACCACACTTATCATTGTTGATACTCCACATAGGTAAGAATCGGATTAAGTGTCTTTACTCCCTACTCCCCTCGTGGATTCGACCCCGCCACCCGGGATTATTACTCGACAAACCCGCACTTGCGGATATACGCAAGGGGACCTTGTCAAGTTTTTTGGCTGCCGTACTCGGGGAGCTAGGCGTTTAGAGATACTTTGCACTTTGTTTTCTTTTGCTATTTCACCACACGCTCTAATTCATATCTTCTTATTCTATCATCGTCTCGATTTTCTTTTTATTTATTTTTATTTTTTTGGTGCAGCTCAGTGTTATGACCCGAGGGAATCCATCAATATTGATTGAAGGAGACCCTAAGCTTGAATGTACACTTAGAAGAAAAGGGAAAGAACCTGTACAAGAACAGACTTAATCCAAATTGATTTGGAAGTAGAAGGATCTCGACAACATGGCGTAACAAAATGAGCAACAACGAACACTATCCGATTATGCTAGACCTTCAGTATTGGGGACACAATCGAGTATTGTGCATCCCCCAATTACAGCTCAGAACTTCGAGCTAAAGCCGGCATTCATCCATATGCTGCAGCAGTCCACATTATTCAACAGTTTGGCCGATGAGAATCCAAACAGTCACATAGAGAGCTTCCTCGAGGTGTGCGACATGCTGAAGATAAATGGTGTGATGGATGATACCATCAAATTGAGAGCCTTCCCATTTTCCTTAAAGGGGAAATGAAGCAGTGGCTACACTCATTACCTAGAGCATCAATCACTGCATGGGAGGAGATGGTAGAAGCTTTTCTAGCCCGTTATTTCCCTCCCGGAAAATCAGCAAAGCTTAGGAATGAGATCTCATCCTTTATGCAGTTGGAATTGGAGTCTCTATTTGAGACATGGGAAAGGTTCAAGGAACTCCTGCGAAAGTGTCCGCAACACGGATTCCCGGAGTGGATGATTGTTCAAACCTTCTACAATGGTTTGAACCCGAGTACAAGGCAACTCTTGGATGTGGCGGCAGGAGGTACCTTAGGTAGCAAAACCCCCGACAAAGCACGTCAATTGATTGAAGAAATGGGGTTAAATAGCTACAAGTGGAACGCTAGGGAGAAGAAAAAGGTGGCCGGTCTCCATAAAATTGATGCGGTAACTTCATTGGCGGCCCAAGTGGAGAGTTTGAGTAAGAAGCTAGATCTTATAGCTTCGAATAGAGTTGCGGCCGTGACCAATTGCACCGGTTGTGGTGGAGGACATGCTCCCTCCGATTGCCCAATCGTCATAGGTGATGTTTCTTTAGTTGAGAATGTTGACTTTGTAGGTAATCACATGAGACCTCAAGGGAATCCATACAGCAACACCTACAATTCAGGTTGGAAGAATCACCCCAACTTTTCATGGAGTAATCAAGGACCACAAAAGACCATGGGGACATCAGTGTTCCAACAACAACAACAAGCCCCTCAAGTGGAAAACAGAATTTCAGGCTTGGATAACCGAATGACGGATTTGGAGAAGCACTTGGCTAGATTTGTTCAATCGGCAAATACAAGGTTTGAATCAGTCGAGGCTACACTTCGCAATCACACCACCTCCTTGCACAAGCTTGAAAATCAAGTGGGGCAAATTGTGAAATCTCTTTCCGAAAGGCCACATGGAAGTTTACCAAGCAACAGGGAAACCAACCCTAGAGAACATATGAAGGCGATCACTTTGAGGAGTGGTCGTGAGGTTGAAGGGAGGCTTCCGAGTGAGATGCCGAAAGAACACGCACCTGAGGTTATAGAGGTTGAGGAGGGAGCAAACAAAGAGAAAGACGTGGCACCCACACCTTTCAAGCCAAGAATCCCTTGTCCCTCTAGATTGAAGAATGACCAAGGGGATGAACAGTATAAGAAGTTCCTAAGTTCGTTCAAGCAACTCCTCATCAACATTCCTTTTGTTGAGGCCTTGGCTCAAATGCCTAAGTATGTGAAGTTCCTGAAAGGCCTATTAACCAACAAGAGGAAATTGGAGCAGAGTGCTTCAGTGGTGCTTGATGCTTCATGCTCGGCGGTGTTGCAAAAGAACATGACGAACAAGAAGAAGGACCGGGGAAGCTTCATTATTCCGTGTAACATCGGCAACTTAGGTGAGGAAATGGCATTGGCGGATTCAGGGGCAAGTATCAACGTCATGCCATATACTTTCTTCCAACTGCTAGGCTTGGGTGAGCCTAGGCCTACTCGGATGACTTTACAATTGGCGGACCGAACGGTATGACATCCGAGAGGCATCATTGAAGACATGCTTGTCAAGGTGGACAAGTACATTTTTTTGGTTGACTTTGTAGTGCTAGATGTCGATGAGGATGCAGATGTACCTTTGATACTTGGGAGACCTTTCTTGCGGACTTCCAAAGCATTAATTGGCATGGACGGCGGAGAGCTCACAATGAGAGTCAGAGACGATAAGCTCACTTACCGCCTTGCTGAAGCCATGCGGCATTCTCTCGATTTTGATGACACTTTGTATTTTCTAGACACTACTGATGAGATTGTTGATGAATATATATAGGAAATGTTCAACACGGATCCGTATGAAGGTTTGTTCGACCAAGAGGAGAGCAATGAAGAAGTAATGATTCTTGGTTCGAATGGAGAGGAAACATTTACCGCGGGGATCTTGAAGAATGTGCTCCGGAAAATGAAGAGGGCTAGGAGACGCCACCGAAAATGCACCAAGACTGTTGGAGACGTACATGAGCCAAGGAAGTTGGACGAACGATTGCTAGGTGGTCCGAAGCCCGATAGTACACCCTCTAACCTCAAGAGACTTTGCTCATCATGCTTTCAAGTTATGGGTAAGAGGGCAACCTTTATTCATGAACCCCCGTGAGGTAAGAAAGATACGTCAAGCTTAGTAACATTAAACAAGCGCTTCTTGGGAGGCAACCCAAGTGTTTACTGTTTTCGTACCTTTTAGTTTAGTTTGTTTGCATGAATAAATTGTTAAGTGTTGGTGTTTCAATTGTTGAGTGCTTGTGCTGTGATTTTATTGTGGGTTTTTAAAAGAATTCATTATGTGTTTTGTTGCGAATTGGCGAAGTTTGGTCATTTGAGTTCTATTTCGTGTTTTTATCTGGTAAATTTTGCATAATAGGGCAGGCTCTGAGTGTGTAGACATGTTCAGACTAGTTCTGCAGAGCCTGCAGGTTTTTCTAAGTCATCCAGAGAAAACACACGGGCGTGTGGAATTTCCGCAAGCCCGTGGGTGTGTACTGTGAACTCATCCAGAGAGGTCACAGGGGCGTGAGGCCGCCCCTGTGGACGACCATGCAACTGGCGCACGCCCGTGGGTAATTTCTGCACGGGCGTGTGTCTTCCTGTAGAGTTGGGCAGATTTTTCCGAGAAGACACAGGGGCGTGGACTCGCCCCTGTGGGTGACCTTGTGAACCACACACGGGCGTGGGTAATTTTCGCACGCCCGTGCAAAACTCTGCAGGTGGTTCCCTCCATCCCAAGAAAATAAAGGGGCGTGCGGCTGCCCCTGTGAGTTGGGCGTGTGAATGTCCACGCCCGTGGGAAATTTCCGCATGGGCGTGGGTAAGACTTGATTTTTTTTTCTCGGATGTCAAGGGAAGCCACAGGGGCGTGCGTCTGCCCCTGTGTGTCTGGCGCATGGGCGTGGATATTTTCTGCACGCCCGTGGGAGATTGTTCTAAGTCAGTGAGAGTTTTTCCCGAGAGTGCACATGGGCATGCATACGCCCCTGTGGAGCTTTTGAAGTGAGGCGCACGGGCGTGGGGAATTTCCACACGCCCATGTGGATGCACAGAATGTCAAAAGTCGCGAGTTCTGTTTAAAAGAGGATGATTTCTCTCCCTCCTCACAACTCCTTTTCACTTGAAAACACTCTCACACTACTCTCCGATTCAATAGCGTCAATTTAGTGGGATTATAGCGAAGTTTTCCGGCCGGCTCTTCATTTTCTTACTCCTCCTCGTCGGTAAATCCTTTTTCATCATCTTCTTTGTCAATTCATGATTTCTATTGATTAATCTAGTTAATAATGCTTCGTTTCTTCAATTGGAAGAATGATTTATGTTTAGAACAAAGTTAGAGAGATTATTGACTTGTATTTTTGGATTGTTGATGCCTGGCGTGCGAAAATTCCACACGACCGTGTGGATTTCTGCAGTATTGTTTTATCAACTTGTTTGACTAATTTTGTTTAAATTTGGCAGATCATGGCACCTAGGTCAAAGAAGCAAGCTGATAAGAGGCCATGTGAGTCATCCTCTGAGCCCGAGGGCATGAGATTTGCGATTCCAGAACATCAGGTACGTTATGAGCACTTATCGCGACTCCGCTTCGGACATACTCGATTCCTGGACACAACTATACTGCGAGATCTTAAGCAGGGAGATGAGTTCGCTGATGAGGTTGAGGACCTTGTTTCAGAGGGTGGTTGGCAGCGGTTGTTGACGATTAGAGAGCCAGCCATACGAGAGTTTACACTGGAGGTATCCTCCTCCTTCGAGTTTGATAGAGCGTATGCGAGCTTCGATAGTTTGGGCACCATTCAGTTTAGAGTATTTGGACGCCACCATAGCTTGAGCATTACGTAGTTTTCCGTACTACTTAGCCTATACGACGAGGCATTCACAGCTATAGAGGAGTATGCACAGTTGCCTACTAATTATCCTGGAACCTTGACCCCGCAGAGAGCTTACAGAGTGCTATGTGGTCAAGGTTAGTACGAGCCGGGGGTGTCCAAGGCCACGTGCCTTTCCCGACCTGCCTACAGATATTTGTACGCCATCATGAGTAGGTCGGTGAATGGCCGTGGCGATGCGATCGGTGTCTTGAGCCGTCAGGGAGTTGTCATGCACTTTGTACTCGATGGTAGAGCGCTGCACGATCCACTTAGGGACACATCCTCGGCCGATTACATCGGACATTAGGGACAATATGCTAGACTGGGAGCGATCTTCTCAGGCCCTTACATTACGAGATTAGTGCTGGGCATGGGTCTCTTAGATTCGATTCGCGGGGCCGAGAAGACAAGTGTACCCGCTCCCCTGGGTCTAGAGACGATGCGGTTGATGGGCATGGTCCGCAGGGTTCGGACAGGGGTTTTTGCTTTAGTCCTACTAGCCCCAGAGATAGCTGAGGATGAAGGTGATGAAGCCGGAGCATCTCAGCCCGCCCCGAGCCTCAGCCAGCATCAATGGAGACCGAGGCACCTCCTGCAGCCGAGGAACCACCCCCAGTGCATATGTTTTCACCTTCTCGAGCCAATGATCACTTTGAGAGGCTCGAGAATGCTATAAGAGTGGTCCGAGCTGAGGTTGCCAAGATTCAGGCTACGCAGGCCACTCAGTATACAGAGTTGATTGCACGTTTTGACATATTACTGCAGATCCTAGAGCAAGACGTTGCCTCATCATTTGTCTTGCAGCTGAGGACCCTTCAGGCCCCGCCAGTGCCTCCAGCACCTCCATCCTTGACCTTTCTTTTGCCTCATCTACGATGCTTCCACTTCAGCAGCAGCAGCAGCGGAGCCCGAGAGCGACTCCAACACTTGACCTTTCTTTTACTTTCATGCATTTTACTTGATCTTATTTTCTTGTTATTAGACTTGTTCACTCATAAAGGATTTTCCTTCTGAGTTTATGTTATTTTGCATTATCGAGTTGTATTCATTCCTTCATCTTTTATACACTCGAGTTATTTTTGTTTTTCTTGAGCTTCACTGAACCCCCTTGTGTATGCGTGCAGATGGTCTTGTCTTCCTGGAAATTGAGACTTAGTCATGGGCAGGGTCAAGGTGCTTTGGCACTTGACCGTGTGAGCTTCATAACCCGTTGAAACACTACTCCCATGGAATTTGCTTCATCAAACGCAACACTAGGAGTCAGGGGAGTATTGTTTTGATTGCTTGTCCCACATCTATTTTTGAATGATATATTTTGAGTGAGCTTGCATGTGTACATTGAGGACAATGTACAACTTAAGTGTGGGGGGGAGTTTCATAATGCGCACATCTTTTCTATTGTTCTTGATTGTTATATGCTCACATAGCCAATGGCGGTTCACCTTAGTTGCAATGTTTGTATTCTTAAGTCTAGAAGAATTGTTAACATTGAATGTTTTCATGCTCTAGTTCTTGCTTGAATTTTTAGGAATTTTTGCCCGATTTAAACTTAGTGCACGACTCACTCTTTGAACTCTATTGGAAACTCATGTTTGAGTTAAAGGGACTAGTTAGGTTTACGTCTTTTGCTAAATTGCAAGGAAAAAAAATGGAAAATGAAAAGAAGGAACAAAATAGTTTTATTGTTTATTTGTGTTCGTTGGGTGGAAAGAGCTACCACGTATGAAGTATGAAGCTACTCTCACAAGTCGGATACTAGTTATGCCCTAATGAGAGAAAGAGCTATCTCATAGGATGAGTGAAAGCTACCACTCGGGTAGAAAGAGCTACCACCTCGAAAGTGTGAAAGCCACCATAGCGGCCGCTTTGGAAAGGGCTACCTTAGAGGATGTGTGAAGCTACTACCATTGTTTAAATTTTTTATCACTTTTGTAGATAAATAAGTCCCTTGTACTTAGAACTTTGAGGAGTATAACTTGGGTTGTTTTGATTGAGTTCACACACTTACACGAAATTCGGGTTTGTTGTCCTTTTTTATTCAAGTTTTTAGCTAGAGCATTGATTTTTCGTATTTAGTGTTGAAATTTTCCTTACTTATAGAATGCTATCTTTGTATACTTTGGTCAACTTAAGGCCAAGCACTTTCAATATTTTCTTCATTGATGCACAGAATGTTTAATTTTTGCTTAAGGACAAGCAAAAGCTTAAGTGTGGGGGAGTTTGATAAGTGCTTGTGCGATATGAATGCGAAGAGCTCATTCCTTATGTTGAGCATTACTTTTCTCGGATTTTTACACTAATATGTGTGTTTTTATGTTACTTTCGTGCAGGTAGGGTTGTGAGGCCGAGTATGAAGGAAAGAAGCCAATGTGGAGCACAATGCACTGATTTTGGAGGAGATCTTGCTAAAGTTCAAACGCGAAGACATAGGACAGGTGTGAGATGCTAGAGTGTGTGCCGACCTCCTCGCATTCGAGTGAGCACATCCATTTGGAGGGGCACAAAGGCAGTCACACTCGAGCATTCCGTCTTATGCATACAAGAACTGGAGCTCCACCAACATATATATCTTTGAAGAAGCAAGTGATTCACGATGTGAAAGTGTGCCCGTTTGCGTTACCCCGATGAAAGTATGGAATTGGGAAGTTATTTAGGTCGGACTGTAGTAGAGCAGTGTAGCAACACTGCAGCAAGTACTATAGCAGCACTGTTCACAGCCGGCCGAGAAACCAGAGAAACAGAAAATCCACACGAGCGAGTGGAAATTATCCACGCCCGTGTGGAAATTCCGCACGGGCGCGTGTATCATCCACGCCCATGGAGTTGCCCGATTCCAGCCCTATTTAAAGCCGATTCATCCCCGATTTTGGTATTCTTTTCTCCATCTTTTCCCAACTTGCGAGAGGGCTTCGGCTAGGGTTTCGAGGGGTATTGACCAAGGTTTTAGGGAGGTTCTACGGCTCCGACATCGTGATTCCATTAGGAAGAAGATTGGTAGGGGAGCTTCGATCGAGGCGTATCCTATACCGGACGAAAGAATCCTTGGACGACGAGTAGAGGACTTTCCACAAGACCATCGACACGACCATCGAGGGGGTTTCTTTATGGATTCATTGCTTTTACATTCGATTTCTTTGATTGTACTTAGCTCCATGGAGAGCTAAAACCCTAGTGGGTACTTGGGTGATTGTGAACCCTAGGATGTATTCGCTTCATTAAACTTCTTTATTATGCTTTCAATAAATTGATGTTTATTGTGAGTTCCAACCTTGAATGCTTGATTGTATGAACATTTCCCCTAGAGTGACACTAGGGTTGAGAGTTCTTGTTGGTAACCTTGTGAGTGAGTGACACACCACGAGCGTTAGACAAAGCTAGATTGGAGAGGGTTGAGAGGGTGAGTCGAGAGGTACAGGAGCGGCCCCTTTCCCCTCCGACGTGATAGATTCTACCTCCGTTCCTCGAGTTCTTTGCGATCATAATAGAGTGAATGGTCTAAGGGATGAACCTCCGCTGGGGCCTAGTTGCGCGTGCAATGGAGTGAAGCGTTGAGATGATCTTAGTATCTAGGGCTTAATTGTGGCTAGGGACCTTCCGCCTGGACCAAAGGGTTAGGTCTAAATCTAGGAAGAGATTTATCACTTGGAATCCCTAGAGCTCATTGCAACTCTATGCGAGTGCGAGATGTTGAGATTGTTCAATTTCTCCTCCGGAACATGTATAGAGTTAGGCATAGTTGACCTTAGATTTGGGACTATGTATGTAAGGATTTCCACGACTCACCATTGCATTATTAGGAAGCATAATAGAGAGTTCTTGCACTTGATGTGACTATGCTAGGTGAAGCATCATCCGAGTACCCCATCTTTATAGATTGCCTTGCCTCCTCCTTACTTTTGCTCTCTTACTTGTTGCTTTTAATTTCTGAGAATTGAATCATTACCACACTTATCATTGTTGATACTCCACATAGCTAAGAATCGAATTAAGTATCTTTACTCCCTACTCCCTGTGGATTCGATCCCGCTCACCCGGGATTATTACTTCGACAAACCCGTGCACTTACGGGATATACGCAAGAGGACCTTGTCAGTCTCCATAGGAAAACTGCAGAGGGACAGGTGCATGCCCCTGTGCGTTCTCGGGAAAATGCCCTTTTGATTCTGAACACTCTCGCACGGGCGTGTGGAAAATACCCACGCCCGTGTGCCTAACCTACAGGGGCAGCCGCACGCCCCTGTAGCTTCTTTGGTCATCCGGGAAAATTTAATAAGTGTTCCGCATGCGCGTGCGGAAATTCAGCACGGGCGTGGACATTCAGAGGTCCAACTCACAAGGGCAAGCGCACGCCCTGTGTCTTCTCGGGATCGAGAGAGCTCCACTGTAGAGATTCGCACGGGTGTGTGAGTATCCACACCTGCAGGAAATTCACAAGGTCACCTCGATTGCTTCCCCACAAGTGTACTCGGATCGCCAAGTAATATCTCATGTGAAGACGCGAGGATCGTATTCGACAGGGCTAAGAATCTCCTATTACTCCTTCTCGAAGCTATTATCTAGCCTAAGATCTCAAGTGATGGATTTTTACTCTACTAAATGTAATTAAAGCTAAAATGAGATTATGACCAAATTAGAGAGAACAAGCAATAAACAAGCAAGAAAAATCAATGAGATGCAAAGGCCTATGGATGAGGATCCCCTTGAGGGGTTATCATGCAACGAGGATGATGATCTAAAGATGCAAGGGTAAAATGGACCATGAGATTCCATGATTAGAACAACCCCAATTTCTCGATGGTGAACCCTAATCCCATACGAACATAGATAGGAATTTCTTCCAAATCTACATTCCCTACGATTGCATTGAGTATGAGGAAATCTCACTTAGGATTAAACCTACTCTTCTTCGGATTAAGCCTACATTGAGGGCTACCAAACACCCGATTTCTCGGCGTGATGATACAAGTATCCCCTTCTAATCCATTCATGATCTAATACATGCAAGCAAGTCACATCTACATGCATCACTCATAAAAGAGCTACGGATTTCTCCTTAGTGTAGCACTTAGCATGAAAACAATGGATTAAATCTCAAAATTACCCAAGCATGGAATTAACAAGTTATCATCCAACATACATGATAAAACCCCCCAAGGTTCACCAACACCCGGTGGCCTTGGGGGTCTAGTGTGTAATCATCCCACAACAAGCAATACAAACAAGCAAAACATGAAACAAAAGCATAAATGACACTCCCTAGATAAAATGGTGAAGGAGGAGGTGAAGAATGTACCGAATGACGCTTTCCCTGCCAAAGGAGTGCCAAATGACACTTCCTCTAGCCGTGGGTCTCCTTCCTTCAAATCGTGGTAAATCTCCCCTTGAATGATGTTGCCTTCTTACCTTGAGAGTCTTGGACCTTGGGCTTGAATGATCTCCTAGCTTCCTTGCCCTTCTTCTCCTTCCCAAGGTCGCCCAAAATCTCCCAAGTGATCTCCCCAAAGTCGGCCAAGAAAAGGTCTAGCCAAAAGTCCCCTTTTTTGCCCTTAAAGCTGGTATTTATAACCCCCGAGGTATACGGGTCGTATAACACCCAAAAACCCTAGATTCGCGATCCATACGGGGTGCATATGGCCCCCATCTGAGGCGATGATCGAAATCGGGCAGACACTCCAAATCAATCCACTGCTATCAGTCAGATACGGCCCCCATCTTGAGCGAGTATGGGGGTAGTATGAAAATTCTGTTTTCTTCTCTTTTCGCCCAAATGATATCTTCTTGTTCTCCATGGCTTCCTTGTGCCCTACAAAGCAAATAATAGACGATTAAGCGCAAAACAGGCATCAAACATCATAAAATACATGCAAAGTGAATACGATATATGCATGAAAACATCTACATTTAGACACTTATCAAATATCCCCACACTTAAGCGTTGCTTGTCCCCAAGCAAACAACTCATGAAAAACAAAGGGACTGAGAAGTGGCTAAATGCACTATCTCTGGCATCAAGTAAATATAAGACTCCAGAAACAATGGACAATGATACATAGATGAGTCATAGTCAATAAGCATAATAAAAATATCCTGTCTCACCCCTTATATGTCTGTGCTGTGTAAGTGAATCTTATATCTCATATGCCGTGATCTAGTCTAGCCTAAGACCTCAATCAGTACAGCTCTGGATGCTAATCACTCCACTTACAAAGAATACTAAGTCTTAAACTACTTAGTGCTACTTAAATGGCCAAGTAAGATCCTTCTAATTCTATAGCTTGAAACTAAATCCACTTTCTTCTCAAAACCTTTGGTAGTTACTCAAAAAGATCACTAGGTTTTATTTTCATTTCATAATTCATTTCTTTTTTTGTTTTCGTTTCTTTTTTTTTTCGAGTCCGACTAACGTAGACTGCAAGAAAATCATTTTTGAAATCTTTCTAGAGGGTACACATGCTGACTCATCTTTTTACATTCACCCTAGATCACATCTTCAGAATACAGTACATGCCACAAAACTAGGATTAGGTCAACAAGACTTAGAAGTTCTTAAGAGTCCATTGAAGGAAAGAACTTAGTGTTCTAAGGCCAAGTAGTCAAAGTAGTGTGTTACGCATACAAGAGAGTTAGAGAGTAGTCACATTGGCTATTCCCGGGGCATCGACAAAAATTGAGTGCACATGACAATACTAGGGTAAAAGCGAGGATTCAATAAAGCATAGAAACAAGTAACTCACATCAATCATTAGTCCAAGCTAAAAGAATCTTACAAGAATGAACAAAGCCATCATAGGTAACACTAGTATGTGAAAATGATCCTAATACATGAAATACACACGTCCCCACACTTGAGTGTTGTACATTGCCCTCAATGTACACTAATCATGAAAAATTATGCAAGATAAAAGCAATGCAAATAATAAAGGAGGGTGAAAACGAACTCCCGGTTCAACTACGCTCGTCATGAGGTGAGGACGTGAGAAAATGTGTGGTGAGAAAAAAACATGTCTCGTCAGACCTCCATTAAACCCAGGAAAGCCCACCAAATTCCCTTAATGCCCTGCGAGGCAAAAAGGGTACATCATCATTCCACAAAGAATTTAAAAATACAAGCACAAGGGGAAAACTAGACAGTAGTCAATAAAAACACAAAGATGAAAATAAACTAAAGTTCGACAATACAAGTCGGTAGCGTAGAACCATGCCAACTTAACAAAATACAAAACAAAGCAAGCAAAAGTAAACAATATTTGTCCAAGCCCCAACAAGGTGCTACTCATCACAATCTGGTGCTGGTGATGGTTGCATGGCGGTAGAAGAAGTGGCTACAATGTGCAAGGATGAACCACAGTAGGAAGTGATGAAACGGTGAAGATCTGCCTCGAGCCGGCGCTGTCCCTCAATGATCTGGTGAAGCTGGCCACGAATCTCACGTTGTTCCTGACGCACAGCCTGAACCTCACCCTCAATCCCTCTCAGTCTCATGTCGAAGTCAGGTAAAGATGTAGCGCCGGGGGTAGGAGCAGGTGCGCCTTCAGGGTCTAACTCTATGTGCTCAGTCTGTCGTTGACTAGACTCACCAGCGGCCTGGTGGCATGTGGGTCTGCCCTGTGTGATCACCAAGCCAATCGCCCGTATGTGTGTTGGTCCGAGGGGTACTGTACCTCCTACAACGGTCATGCCTCGCGTTTGCTCAAGTAAACCCATGCAACGGATCAATCTAGTCACATAGGGCCAAATAAATATAGCTCCCAATCGTGCATACGAGCCCTGGTGAAGAAATGGATCGGCGACAAGGTGGCCAAGGTGAGTAGGGCGTCGCTCAAAGATGCCATACATCGTATAAATATCGAGCGAGTGACAACCCCTTGCTATCGATCGGCCCCAAATGGATCGAGCAATCAAGGCATGAATGAATGCGTGTCTTTGGGTCAATCATGCGGCGAGGCCTTCGTGTTTGATCATCACCCACCAAAGTCGCCCAATAGTTGCTTCGTCCCACTCCACTTGGGAGATCAAGCTTAAGATGCTTACCGGGCATGGAGTTGATAAACTTATCATCATAAATCCCCAAGTACTTCGCAAAATCCAAGTGGTGCATAGTACGCTTCCGTCCAAAAGCTTGAAAATGGATAGTGATAATTTTCCTATTCCACATGGAATCTCCATCTTGTTGTGCCTCAAATATACTCAAAACCTCCAAGGTTAATTGACGAAAGGTTGGCTCGTTTATGGCAAAAAGCTTGTCCCAACAATTCTTTGATAGCCATTCCCTTACTTCACTTGTAATCCCAAGGCTCTCCACAAGTCCCCCACTCAAAGTAGCACAATGTTCAAAATGGTTTTGTTTTCGATCGATCATATCTCTCTAGATGATGGGATAACTTGAAGACGGGCTCATCGGGTGTAGAGGAGGGCCCGGTGGTCCTTAGGGCGCTTGGAGGCGAGACGTTTTGTGTTAGGCATTCCTACAATGAACATAAACTTTGTCCAAGCTCATAGGGACACAAACCAAAGCAAAAGAATGCTAGAGATAGAGGAAACACAAGAAAAATCAAAGTTTTAAGGTCATACGGCCGTATAGGGGACGTATGGTCACTATTCATAGGCCAAGAGTCTCCCCTATATTCAAAGCATCGAAAATTTTTTTACATAAATTTGAAGGAAAATTCATCCATGACATTCACATCATTCAAACCAAGCAAAATGCTAATGAAATCCCACACAAAATCTCTAAGAATGCCCAAGAAATGAAAAAGATAAAAGTAGGGCATAGAAAAAGCATACCGATGAAATCTTGAGAAAACAAGCTTTAAACTAGGGGAAAACCACTAGATTGACGTCTCAAATGGATGAGGAGAGGATTTAAAAAGAAAAATGAAGAGATTTGGTCAAGAATTGAGTGAGAATGAAGAGAGAAAATCGGTGGAAAAAGAGAGAAAAGAAGAATTGAGAGAGAGAGAGAGAGATTAAATGCGGGGCGACCCCATCGGTTCCCTCATACTGACCCCTGATAGGGGGCCGTCTGCGACGGCATAGAGCCTCTATGCTCGTCTCAGACGGCCACCAAACGGCCCAGTAAGTTCGTATACCCATTAGAATCAATTAAAACTTCGAAAACCTGCCCCCAAATGATGAAAAAATGATATAGCAAGCTCGAAGACTTCTCCAACAATGAGTGAATTGAATAAAACGACGATCTAGTGCATGAATTAACACCTAAATATGAGTTTCTCAAGAAGTTGCACAAACATACCACAATTAAAACGATGAGAGCACTACGCCAAGTGTGTGAGCATGAACTTATTCAAAAGTAAAACAAGTCTAAGAAATACGAGAATTGACATGAACTAAGACCTAGAATACGAAAAATAAAAGCAAACACCACCAAACACTTGGGTTGCCTCCCAAGAAGCGCTTGTTTAATGTCACGAGCCTGACGTACCTCATTCCTTACCTCATGGGGGTTCAAAGAGTTTGATGCCACCCACAGTTTCCTTTGTAGCATTGTTTCATCCCGGTAAATTCAGTGACAACATTGAAAATACCTCAAATTGTTCATGAGTAGAGAGGGGTAAAAAATTTACCTTTCCTCCATGAGAAGTGGGGTGATGAAGCTTGTTACCTTTCTTCTTTCTCCCATGAATCTTCCTCCACATCTTCTTGACAAATGACTCTTTTTTTTCTTTTTCCTTAGCATTAGTGCAGGACACCCTCTCTTTTGGTTGCTTCAAATTATGAATTTGAGGATGTTGGTGAGGCTCTCCTTGTTCTTCATTCCCCAACTCTCCCAAGTATTCTTCCAAGGGATTTATAGAAAGCACCTCCTGCACACAATCAGAAATCAATCTATCAGTTTCATCAACAAAGTAAAGTGTGCCATCATGATCTAAAGAATGTTTCATGGCGGCCGGTAAAGTGTACACCACTTTCTCTTCTCTGACTCTTAACGTTAACTTTCCTCCTTTCAAGTCAATCAAGGCACCCGAGGTGCTGAGGAATGGTCGGCCAAGAATCAGTGGTATCTCCACGTCTTCATCTATGTCCATGATGACAAAATCCACAGGAAAAACAAATTTGTCCACTCAGACAATTACATCTTCGACAATCACACGAGGTTTTCTGGTTGATCGATCCGCCAATTGTAAGGTCATCCTCGTGGGCCTCAACTCATCCAAGCCAAGTTTCAAATACATGGTGTAGGGCATGACGTTTATGCTAGCCCCCGAATCCGCTAGAGCATTTTTCTTGGATTCCACCTTCAAGCATGCATGGGATAATGAAGCTTCCCGGATCTTTCAACTTTTTATGGGAGCTTCTTTTCTAGAATGGCCGAGCAATTCCCTATAAAGCGCAACCGTGCCCTCTTCCTCAAACTTTCTCTTGTTTGTGAGGAGCTCTTTTTAAGAACTTGGCATATTTCGGCATTTGAGTCAACGCTTCAACTATCGGGATGTTCAAATGAAGTTGTTTGAAGATGTTGACAAATTTTCTGAAATGAATATCATCCTTGTCATGCTTTAATCTTGTTGGATAGGGGATTGGAGGCTTCTATTCGGATGATTCTGACTGTCTTTGTTGTTGGGCCTTGTCATATTTTCCTTGATTCTTGTCTTCATTACTTCCTTCAACTAGCTTGGGGTCTTCCCCGGAGGCTACCCCACTTTTCTTGACACTTAGGTCAACTTCGACCCTTGTCTCCACTTGCCTCCCGCTTCATAGAGCAATGGCCTTTAAGTGCTCCCTTGGATTTTCTTCCGTGTTACTTTGAAGACACCTTAGGGGAGGTTCACAATTTGCCTTTGCGTGTTCCCCTACTCGATGCTCAAGTGACTTCACCGAAGCTTGGAGGTTTCTCAAAATAGAACCTATCACAGTGAACTGTTCGGCGTGTTGAGTGAGCTGAGCATTCACCTTACCAAATTGTGCATCCATGCTATTGGTTAGGCTATTGAACCTGTCATTAGTACTAAGCATGAACTTGTCAAAGACCTCTTCAGTAGAAAACTTCCTCTCCAAGGCCGGTTGTTGGAATTGAGATCCTTGAGGTGGTGCACCTCTTTGTTCTTTATTAGCCTTGGTTCCATGAAAAAATTTGGGTTGTTCTTCCACCCTGGATTGTAAGTTGAGCTATACGGGTTCCCTTGACTTCGTTGCCCTCCAATATAGTCTACATTCTCAATAGACGCAACTGATGAGCTAGCAATTGGACATTGGGCCGCATCATGCCCACCACCACAAGTGCTACAATTCATCACTGACTCTGACCTCGAACTACTGCCCATGAGAAGATCAAGCTTCCGAGTCAACACATCAATCTTTGCGGCCAAGGCATCATTGCTACTGACTTCGTAAAGCCCAGCAGTCTTTTGTGTAGACCCTCTTGACGCCCAATGTGATTCATTGCTTTCCATAGACTCAAGTAATTGCTCGGCCTCATCGGGATACTTGTTGCTAAGGGAACCAGCCGCTGCGGCATCAATGAGTTGGCGAGTAGCATAATTCAGCCCATTATAAATTATTTGTACTCACAACCATAAGGCAAAACCATGGTGGGGGCACCTTCTAAGGAGATCCTTGAATCTTTCTTAGGCTTTAAACAATGTCTCGGACTCCCCTTGCTTAAAGGCAGAAATTTCTTGCCTCAACCTGCGCTTTGCTTGGCAGAAAGTATCTCCCCAAGGAACTTCTAGACCATATCCTTCCATGTTTTTAATAGATCACGGAGACAAAGATGTAAAGTAACGATAAGCTCCATCTCTCAAGCTGAATGGAAATAGTCTCAAAGCGGATCGCATCGTCCGATACCCCATTAATCTTGAATGTGGAGCAAATTTGGAGGAACCAGGAAAGATGGTCATGTGCATCTTCATTCGCGAGACCATTGAATTGAACCGAGTTCTGGACCAGACCGAGTTGTTGGATGTAATGGTCGGTGCTTGAATTAGTTTCTCCTTGAGTGCCATGAAAGATGTCATGCAGTCATTATCGAACTCGAATGGGACATCCTTTTCCAATAACCTTGTTAGGGTTCTAGCAATTTTAGAAAAATCCTTGATGAATCTTCTATAGAACCCGGCATGTCCCAAAAAACTTCTTATGGCCCTCACAGAATTTGGAGGTGGCAATTTTTTGATGGTGGAAATCTTTGCCTTGTCAACCTCAATTCCATCTTTTGAAATTTTGTGCCCCAAGACTATCCCCTCTTGGACCATGAAATGGCATTTCTCCCAACTTAGCACAAGATTGGTCTCCTCACATTGAATGAGGACCCGGTCAAGGTTCTTGAGGCACACATCGAATGAATCACCAAAGACGGAAAAATCGTCCATAAACACCTCCATAAAATCTTCTACCATGCATCTCTGAAAGGTGGCCGGGGCGTTACATAGCCTGTAAGGCATGCGGCGATAAGAAAATGTGCCATACGGACAAGTGAACGTAGTCTTCTCCTGATCTTCGGGGATGATGGGAATTTGGAAATAACGAGAGAACCCATCCAAAAACAATAGTAGGCATGCCCGACTAACCGCTCCGACATCGATCAATGAATGGTAGGGGAAAATGTTCTTTTTCGGGTGGCATTATTCAATTTTTCTATAGTCTATGCATACCCTCCACCCGATTGTTGTATGCAGTCGGGATTAACTCATTTTTTCTCATCGGTGATCATGGTCATTCCCCTTTCTTTGGGACCACTTCTACAGGGGCTTACCCACTCACCGTCATCGATATCGGGTAGATAATGCCCGCATCGAGAAGCTTGATGATTTACGCCCGGACCACTTCTTTCATATTTGGATTGAGTCTTCTTTGTGGAAAGGCTTTGGGTGCGTGATCATCCGTCATTAGAATTTTTGTGAGTGCAAAGCAGATGGATTTATCCCTCTTATGTCGACAATCTTCCAAGCAATTGCTCTCTTGTGTCTCTTTAGTAGATCCACCAACCCATTCTTACTGCTCAATCTGTTAGGGTTTGAAGAGATGATTCTTTCGGAAGTTAGGTACCTTATCCTAAGAAAGCGTACTCAAGGTGTTCGGGGTAGTGTTTTTCAACTCCAAATTTGGTGCTTCCTCGGGTTGTCGACATCAACCCTCTATTGCAAAAGCCCATACCTTGTTCCGATCCTACTTCTTCGACCGACCCCGCACTCTCATCAGAACTATTGTCTGTACCATGAACATGAAGCTCATAACATTCGCCATTATTTCCTAGACCTTCATGCTACTCAAACTGTTGCCCCAAGTTTCACTCCTGTACCCTTGCTGACACTTGGCCCATTTCAACACGGTTCTCAAAGATGGGATTCATGGTCGCAAACTGTCGACCCTCGATAGTCAAAACAAACTATTTAATTAGTGATATACTTCCTTCGCTTACTGATGGTGTTCCACTTTTCATAAAAGTCTCAAACACTGTGTGCCAGCTGCAACCATCAAAAGATAAGCTAGAATTCCCGGATAGCAGTGAGTATATAAATGGTTGTCCGGAGGGGTAAAAAAATGTTCTTTGAGTGCGCAAATTAATCCAACCATCAAATCTATGTACATGAGTCTTCCAACTTGATGTTCGGATTAGCCATGATGTATGCATGAGACGGACGTGTCATGCACAGTACCTTGCAAAACCACGAAAGATGATAGAAAGTTAAGATTAACGGAAAAGACAAATAACAATAAGAAATGAGTAAAGAATGAAATGGATAGAGTAATAATCTAAAAGTTTCCTAGAATTCCTTAAAAGTCCCCGGCAACGGCACCAAAAAACTTGATTGCTTCCGCGCAAGTGTACGGGATCACCAAGTAATACCTCGCGTGAAGACGCGAGGATCGTATTCCATGGGGCTAAGGATCTCCTATAACTCCTTCTCGAGCTATTATCTAGCCTAAGACCTCAAGTGATGAATTTTTACTCTACTAAATGTAATTAAAGCTAAAACAAGATTATGACCAAATTAGAGAGAACAAGCAATAAACAAGCAAGAAAATCAATGAGATGCAAAGGCCTATGGATGAGGATCCCCTTGAGGGGTTATCATGCAACAGGGATAATGATTTAAAGATGCAACGGCAAAATGGACCATGAGATTCCAAGATTAGAACAACCCCAATTTCTTGGCGATTGAACCCTAATCCAATATGAACATAGATAGGAATTTTTTCCAAATCTACATTCCTACGATTGCATTGAGTACGAGGAAATCTCACTTAGGATTAAACCTACTCTTCTTCGGATTAAACCTACATGGAGGGCTACCAAACACCCGATTTCTCAGCATGATGATACAAGTATCCCCTTCTAATCCATTCATGATCTAATACATGCGAGCAAGTCACATCTACATGCATCACTCATAAAAGAGCTACGGATTTCTCCTTAGTGTAGCACTTAGCATGAAAACAATGGATTAAATCTCAAAATTACCCAAGCATGGAATTAACAATTTATCATCCAACATACATGATAAAACCCCCCAAGGTTCACAAACACCCGATGGCCTTGGTGGTCTAGTGTGTCATCATCCCACAACAAGCAATACAAACAAGCAAAACATGAAACAAAAGCATAAATGACACTCCCTAGATAAAATGGTGAAGGAGGAGGTGAAGAATGTACCGAATGACGCTTTCCCCACCAAAGGAGTGCCAAATGACGCTTCCGCTAGCCGTGGGTCTCCTTCCTTCAAATCATTCTAAATCTCCCCTTGAATGATGTTGCCTTCTTGCCTTGAGAGTCTTGGACCTTGGGCTTGAATGATCTCCTAGCTTCCTTACCCTTCTTCTCCTTCCCAAGGTCGCCCAAAATCTCCCAAGTGATCTCCCCAAAGTCGGCCAAGAAAAGGTCCAGCCAAAAGTCCCCTTTTTCTGCCCTAAATGTTGGTATTTATAACCCCAGAGGCATACGGGTCGTATGGGGGTCGTATAGCACTAAAAAACCCTAGATTCGTGATCCATACGGGGTGCATATGGCCCCCATACTGGGTCGTATGGAAAATCAAGCGAACACTCCAAATCAATCCGCTACTACGATGCATACGACCCCCATCTCTAGGGCAGTATGGGGGTAGTATGAAAATTCTAGTTTTTCTTCTCTTTTTCTCCCAAATGATATCTTCTTGTTCTCCATGGCTTCCTTGTGCCCTACAAAGCAAATAATAGACGATTAAGAGCAAAACAGGCATCAAACCTCACAAAATACATGCAAAGTGAATACGATATATACATGAAAACATCTACATTTAGACACTTATCATCACCCACAGGGGCGAGTTAACGCTCCTGTGCGCTCTCGGGATAATCTGCCAAAATCTGCAGGAAATCACACGCCCGTGCGGCAATTACCCATGAGCGTGTGATATTCGCATGGTCGTTCATAGGGGCAGCCACACGCCCCTGTGCCTATTCAAGATGAGCTCGTAATGCAGATCCACGAGCATGCGGAAATTCCACACGCCCGTGCATTTTCCCTGGATGCCTTAGAAAAAACTGCAGGCTCTGCAGAAAATATCTGAACATGTTTACACACTAAGAGACTGCCCTATTATGCAAGTTTTACCAGTGAAAAATATGAAATAAAGCTCAAACGACCCAACTTCGTCAAATCCACATGAAAACACACGATGAATACTCAAAACCTCAAATAAAATCACAGCACAAGCATCTAAAAATCAAGACACCAACACTCAACAATTTATTCATGCAAACACTACATTATTCGACTAAGAAAAATAGTAAAGACTTGGGTTGCCTCCCAAGAAGCGCTTGTTTAACGTCACTAAGCTTGACATACCTTGTGTTACCTCACGGGGGCTCATAGATGAATGTTTCCCTCTTACCCATGATTTGGAAGCATGATTAGCACAATCTCTTGAAGGTAGAGGGTGTATTATCAGGCTTGGGGCCACCTAGCAATGGTTCATCCAACTTCTTCGGTTCACGTACGTCTCCAACAGCCTTGGAGTGTTTCCGGTGGCGTCTCCTAGTCTTCTTCATTTTTTGGAGCACTTCTTCAAGATCCCCGGGGTAGATGGTACTTTTTCCATCGAACCAAGCATCATTACTTCTTCATAATCCTGCTTTTGGTCGAACAAACCCTGGTACGGGTCCGGATTGAACATTTCTTCCATGTATTCATCAACAATCTCATCAGTAGTGTCTAGAAAATATAAAGTGTCATCAAATCTAGAGAATGCCGCATGGCTTCAGCAAGGCGGTATGTGAGATTGTCATCTCCAACTCTCAAAGTTAGCTCTCCGCTGTCCATGTCAATCAATGCCTTGGAAGTCCGCAAGAATGGCCTCCCAAGTATCAATTGTATATCCGGATCCCAAGTATCAACCTTGACAAGTACATCTTCGATGATACCCCTCGGATGTCTCACAGTTCGGTCCGCCAATTGGAAAGTCATCCGAGTGGGCCTAGCTCACCCAAGCCTAACTTTCGAGAAGAAGGTGTACGGCATGGCGTTGATCGTTTGGCCCCCGAGTCCGCCAATGCCATTTCTTCACCCATGTTGCCAATGCTACACGGAATGATGAAGCTTCCTTGGTCTTTCTTCTTGTTCGGCATTTTCCTTTACAACACCACCGAGCATGAAGCATCTAGAATCACCGAAGCACTCTCCTTGAACTTCCTTTTGTTGGTCAACAAGTCTTTCAAGAACTTCGCATACTTAGGCATTTGGGCCAATGCCTCAACAAAAGGAATATTGATGTGGAGTTGCTTGAACAAACTCAGGAACTTCTTGTACTATTCATCCCCTTGGTCATTCTTCAATCTTGAGGGATAAGTGATTCTTGGCTTGAAATGTGGGGTTGCTGACACGCGTCCGAATATGCGTGTATGTACCGCAAGTGCACGGGTGTCGAAGTAATAATTACCCCGGTGAGTGGGTAGTCGAATCCACAGGGAACAGGGCTACTAGTACTAACTTCTTCTCTGCTTTCTAACCTAATGATAAATGGAAAGGTGTGGTGATCTAATGTCCGAAGAAATGAATACTGGAGACAAATATGCAAGGGTAAAATGGATGGAGATCTCAATCAGTAAAAGTGGGGTATTCGGGCAATGCTCCCCCTAGGATTCATGTATTAGGTACCCAATATGCAAAATGTTTCTATGATGAGTAAGTTAAGTCGTGGAAATCTAAATATAATCGGATCCGGCCTCCCGATCACCGATACTAGTCCCCTACGAGGTCCCGGTGGAGAAATCGCTCAATCTCAACACCTCACACCACATATGACTGGAAAGCACTCTAGGGATTCCAAGAGTTGTATCCGATTCCTAAAGATTGATCCAACCCTAATTCCTGGGAAGGATCCTAACACCCTACAAGGTCCCGGCGGAGAAATCTCTCAATCTCACGCCTCACACCAAATATGGTTGCATAGAGCTTAAGGAACGGAGATAGAATACACTCAATCGGAAGGGAGAGGGGACACTCCACTATCTCATGACTCACCCTCTCAACCCTCTTTAACCTTGAAGTTCTAACTCTAATGGAGACCTCTCTCACATCAAAGTAACAAATCATGCAAATCCAATCAACCACAAGGACTAATTAAACAAGCAAGCAATGAGAATACAAGATTAAAACTTAACCAAACTCGGATTAAATAGAAACACTAAGCAAATCCACAAAAAATGAGAATCCTAGGGTTCACAAGCCCAAATACCCTCTAGAGTTTTAGCTCTCCATGCAGCAACATACAAAACACACAATCAATGAATGAAAGTACATTAAAACCATAGAAATAAACCCCCTTATATATGAACTGATGGCCTTGATGGAGAGCTTCGACGTCTTGAAAGACGCACTCCGAAGCTAGGTTCACCGGTGGCTTCCTTGATGCTATGACGCAGGAGGAATCGATCAAAGTTAGTGACGAAGCGCCTCCAAAGCCGCAAAGACCTCCTCTCCAAACCCTAGCCGTCTCACCCTCAAGAGCCGCACAAAAGATGAGAAAGAATAGGGCAAAACGGCTATTTATAGGCCTTAGATCGCGCCTGTCATGTGCCCTCACGCGCCCGTGTGGATTTTCCACACGGCCGCGTGGGCTGCAGAAATTTTCACGCGGGCGCGTGGAATTTCCACGCGGGGCGTGAACAGTAATTTTGATACAGTACTGCTACAATATTTTTTGCTGCAGTGCTTTTCACAAAACGCGGTCCAATCACTCTTCTCTTGAGGCCACATGTCCGGGCACACGTCCATGTGGTAGGCTATAAAACTTTTCTTCATCGATGTATCTTTGAGAGGTTTTGCAATCTTCACAAAGAGAAGAAACATGAAGATGTGGCTGCCTTTGTGCCCTTCCAACTAGTGAATTGACTTGAATCTTCTTGGAAGTTGGCACACATCTCCATGTTTATAAACTCCTCTCGTGTCTTGGTCCTTGAATTGAACAAGAACTCCCAACATTATGTCTTTATAGCCCATCTTTGCTTTCTTTTTACTCTTCAAGGCATTCACAACCTATATGTATAAAAGAACACCAAATACACAATATGAGACATAAATCATAGTAAAAATGATGCTCAATGCATGTAAAACATATATAAAAATATGTCTACTCAAGCATTTGTCAGGTGCCACCTCCTTCTCTTTGCTTGTTCCCTCTTCTACCTCTATAACCTCGGGTGCATGTTCTTTTGGCATCTCACTCGGAAGCTTACCTTCAACCTCACGACCACTTCTCAAAGTGATCACCTTCACCTACTCTCTAGGGTTGGTCTCTGTATTGCTCGGCAAGCTTCCATGTGGCCTTTCAGAGAGAGACTTCGCAATTTGCCCCACTTGATTTTCAAGGTTATGCAAAGAGGTGGTGTGGTTACGAAGTGTGGCCTCAACTGATTCAAACCTTGTATTTGCAGATTGCACAACTCCAAATCATTCATTCAGGTTTCCAAACTGGAAACTCTATTTTCCACATGCCAGGCTTGTTGTTGTGGTTGGAAACCCAGTGGCCCCATGGCCTTTAGTGGACCCTGATTGCTCCATGAGAAATTTGGATGATTCTTCCAACTCGGATTGTAGGTATTGCTATATGGGTTTCCTTGAGGTCTCATGCCATTACCTACAAAATCGACGTTCTCAACCGAAGATGCATCACCAATAGAGATCAGACAATCAGAGGGAGCATGTCCTCCACCACACCCATTGCAATTTGTCATGGCCGCTACACTATTTGAAGTTAGAAGATCTAACTTCTTACTCAAATTTTCTACTTGAGCCGCCAATGAAGTTACTGCATCTATCTCATGGAGACCGGCCACCTTTTTCTTCTACCTAGAATTCCATTGGTAGCTGTTTAACACCATTTCTTCAATTAACTGATGGGCCTCATCGGGGTTCTTGCTACCTAAGGTACCTCCTACTGCCGCATCCAAGAGTTGCCTTGTACTCGGGTTTAAATTGTTGTAAAAGGTCTGAACAATCATCCACTCTGGAAATCCGTATTGCGGGCACTTTCTCAGGAGCTACTTGAACCTTTCTCCATGTCTCAAATAGAGACTCCAATTCCAACTAAACAAAGGATGAGATCTCATTCCTAAGCTTCACGGATTTTCTGGGAGGGAAATAACGGGCAAGAAAAGCTTCTACCATCTCCTCCCATGTGGTAATTGATGCTCTAGGTAATGAGTATAGCCACTCCTTCGCTCTCCCCTTTAGGGAAAGTGGGAAGGCTCACAACTTGATGGCATCATCCGTTACCCCGTTTATCTTCAACATATCACACGCCTCAAGAAAACTCTCTATATGACTGATTGGATCCTCATCGGCCAAACCATTGAACTGTGCGGATTGCTGTAATATATGAATGAATACCGGCTTCAGCTCGAAGTTCTGAGCTGTAATCAGGGGACGCACAACACTCGATTGTGTCCCCAACACTGAAGGTCAGGCATAATCGGATAATGTCCGTTGTTGCTCATTCTGTTCTGCCATGTTTTCAGATTCTTCCACTTCCAAATTAGCTAGATTAGACTATTCTTACACAGGCTCTTTCCCTTTTCTTCTAATTGTTCGTTCAAGCTTAGGATCTCTTTCAATCAATATTGTGGGGTTCCCTCGGGTCATAACCTGGAGCTGCACCCAAAAAGAAAGAAAAAGAAATCAGAACGATGATAGAATAAGAAGATATGAAATAAATTGTACGATGAAATAGCTAAGAAAATAAAATGCAAAGTATTTCTAAACGCCTAGTCCCCGACAACGGTACCAAAAACTTGACAAGGTCCCCTTGCGTATATCCCGCAAGTGCACGGGTTTGTCAAAGTAATAATCCCGGATGAGCGGGTATCGTATCCACAAGGAGTAGGGAATAAAAACACTTAATTCGCTTCTTAGCTATGTGAAAGATGAATAGTGATATGTGTGACAATGATTCAATTCTCAAAAGTAAAAACAACAAGAATAAAGCACAAGTAAAGGAGAAGGTAAGGCAATCGATAAAGATGGGGTACCCGGATATTGCTCCACCTAGGACAATAATTTCAAATGCAAGAACCCTCTATTATGCTTCCTAATCAATGCAAGTGAGTCGTGGAAATCCTTAATTACATAGTCCAAAATCTAAGGTCAACTATGCCTAACTCTATACATGTCCCGCAGGAGAGATTGAATAACCTCTCAACCTCGCACTCACTCAGAATTGCAATAAGTTCTAGGGATTTCAAGTGATAAATCTCTTCCTAATTGTAGACCTAACCCTTTGGTCCAGGTGAAAGGTCCTTAACCACAATTAAGCCCTAGATACTAAGATCACTTTTGTGCTTCACTCCGTTGCACCCACAACTAAGATCCAGTGGAAGGTCATCCCTTAGACCATTTACTCTATTGTAGCCGCAAAGAACTCGAGCAACGGAGGTAGAATCTAACACATCGGATCGGAAAGGGGACGCTCCTGTACCTCTTGACTCACCCCCTTAACCCTCTCCAACCTAGCTTTGTCTAACACTCGTGGTGTGTCACTCACTCACAAGGTTAACAACAAGAACTCTCAACCCTAGTGTCACTGTAGGGGAGTATTCACACAATTAGGCATTCAAGGCTGGAACTCACAATAAACATCAATTAATTGAAAGCATAATAAAGAGATTCAAAGAAATGAATACATCCTAGGGTTCACAAATACCCAAGTACCCACTAGGGGTTTAGCTCTCCATAGAGCTTAATGCGACATCCGCAAGTGCATGGAGTCGTCAAGGAATACCTCTCGTACGAGCACGAGAGGGTCGTATTCCCTGGGCCAAAGGATCTACCCTTACTTCCTCTTTGCGTATTGTCTAGCCGAAAGATTCGAAGGGTTTCTCTAATCTATTAATTAAAATGACAGAACTACAAGTGGACTCTAAAATAAGGCAAGGGTATAAAATCAGGGGAAAGAAATGGTCACGGATGTGGATTCCCTAGGGGCTACTAAAGTGTAAAGGATGCTAAGACTGTCATGCAATTGAGGGTTTGGACCTAGAGATTTCCTAAATTAGATCAACCCGATGGTCATGGCAATTGACCCCTAATCCGGTATAAGTATTGATACAGAATTTCTTCCGATCAAATCCTCATATGATTGCATTAACAAAAGGGGAAATCTCTAATTAGAGCCGGAACATAACTTGGTCTAGCCCTAATGTTGGAGGGGTACAAAATACCTGATGGTCACGGCGTATTCGTACATGAATCCCTTCCAAACTTGGTGTGTCTAGTACAAGGGCGATGGTCACGCTACCAAGTACAACCTAGGAGTTGGTTTACAGAGTTCTCATATAAGAAATACATCAAATGCACCAAGAATGAATCACAAACACACAACAATTGCAATAAACAAAACTAGATCATCCAAATACACAAGTTCACCCCAAGGTTCACCGGCATCCGGTGACCTTGGGGTCTACTCGTCCATGCAAACAAAAACAAATAATAAGTCCATGAAAACAACTACAAATGGCATGAGAAAACTCCCTCAAACAATAGAAGTGAGATGACAAGCCAAGTGAGGTGGAGAGCTTCCACGGACGCCGCGATTGGGGCGGCTTCCCTTGTAGTCTACAAGCTCCCAAAGAAGAGATTGATGAAGATCTAGCCAAATCAAGCTCCTCCCTTTGATTCCCCTTCTCCAAAACGTGTGATCTTGCCTCCTCTGAACTGGTGGAAGTCGGCTCCAAGAACTCCCCCAAAAGCCTCCTCCAAAAACCTCTCCCTTTTGCCCTAAGAATTCAATCCAAAATATATCCCGTCAGTTCCATACGGGCTCCATGCGACCGCATGGAGCCGATGCTACAGTGTTTCTGCTGCAGTACAGCGGGTTGTGAAATTCCAGCAAACCTCACGGGCACCCATGCGGGCGCATGGAGCCCGTGAAGCTCACAGGCAAATGACCGTAGCATGAACAGTGATCCCGCTACAGTACACTACAGTGCTGGAACCCCAAAAATGCCGCTGAAACCCTAGCCAATACCTCTCAAAACCCTAGCTGAAACCCTTTCTCAAGTTGGGGAAAAGATGGAGAAAAGAATACTGAAATCAGGGCTGAATCGGCTTTAAATAGGGCTAGAATCAGTGATCCACACGCCCCTGTGGATGCCCTTGTGGATTTTTTACACTGGCGTGTGGAATTTCCACACGCCCGTGTGGATTCTCTGTTCAGCAGTTTTCTTGTCCGGCTGTGAACAGTGCTACTACAGTATCCGGCCTGAAATACTTCTCGAGTCCATACTTTCATCGAGGTAATGTAAACGGGCACACAATCACGTCGTGGATCGCTTTGCTTCTTCAATGATGAAAAAGTTGGTGGAGATCTTGTTCTATATGCATAAGTTGGAATGCTTGAGTATGACTGCCCTTGTGCCCCTTCAAATGGTTGTGCAAACACAAATATGAGGAGGTTGGCACACACTCTAACATCTCACACCCGACCTATGTCTTCGCGTTTGAACCTTAGCAAGATTTCCTCCAAAATCGGTGCATTATGATCCATATTGGCTTCTTTCCTTCATAATCGGCCTCACAACCCTACCTGCATAAAAGTAATATAAAAACACACATATTAGTGTAAACCCCAAGAAAGGTAATGCTTTACATAAGGAAAGAATGCTTCACATTCATATCACACAAGCACTTATCAATCCAGGTGGAGAAATCTCTCAATCTCACGAATCACACCAAATATGGTTGCATAGAGCTTAGGGAACGGAGATAGAACACACCAATCGGAGGGGAAAGGGGATGCTCACTATCTCATGACTCACCCTCTCAACCCTCTTCAATCTTGAGATTCTAACCCTAATGTAGTCCTCTCTCTCACCAAGGTAACAAATCATGCAAACCAAATAACCAAAAGATCAATAAGGCAAGCAAGCATTAGCCAATCAAGATTAAAACTTAATCAAACTCGGATTAAATAGAAACACTTAGCAAATCCACAAAAGATGAGAATCCTAGGGTTCATAAGCACAAATACCCTCTAGGGTTTTAGGTCTCCATGGAGCAACATACAAAACAAACCATCAATGAATAAAAGTACATTAAAAACATAGAAATAAACCCCCTTATATATGAACTGATGGCCTTGATGGAGAGCTTCAACGTCTTGAAGGACCCACTCTGAAGCTAGGTTCACCGGTGGCTTCCTTGATGCTATGACGGAGGAGGAATTAATCAAAGTTGGTGACGAAGCGCCTCCAAAGTGGCAAAGACCTCGTCTCGAAAACCTAGCTATCTCACCCCTTAAGAGCCGCATAAAAGATGAGAAAGAATAGGGCAAAACGGCTATTTATAGGCCTTAGACCGTGTCTGTCACGTGACCCCACGCGCCCATGTGAATTTTCCACGCGCCCGCATGGGCGGCAGGAATTTCCACGCGGGCGCATGAACAGTAATTTTGCTATAGTGCTGCAGTAAAATTGCTACAAGATTTTGCTACAGCGCTTTTCACAAAACGCGGTCCAAACACTCTTCTCTTGAGGCCATATGTCCGGGCACACGTCCATGTGGTAGGCTATAAAACTTTTCTTCATCGATGTATCTTTGAGAGGTCTCGCAATCTTCACAAAGAAAAGGAACACGAACATGTGGCGTCCTTTGTGCCCTTCCAACTAGTGAATTGACTTGAATCTTCTTGGAAGTTGGCACACATCTCCACGTTTATGAACTCCTCTTGTGTCTTGGTCCTTGAATTGAACAAGAACTCCCAAAATTGTGTCTTTATAGCCAATCTTTGCTTTCTTTTTACTCTTCAAGGCATTCACAACCTATATGCATAAAAGAACACCGAATACACAATATGAGACATAAGCCATGGTAAAATGATGCTCAATACACGTAAAACATATATAAAAATATGTCTACTCAAGCACTTATCACACGCCCGTGTGGACATTCCGCACGGGCGTTAATCATTACTGGGCAGTTCACAGGGCAGACGCATGCCCCTATCTATTCTCTGGATGGAGGAGAGCGCTTCTGCAGAGATACACACAAGGGTGCGGGAAATACCCACGCTGTCGCTTGTTACTAAAGTTCGCCTCAGTGGGCTAGTTCACGCCCCTGTGTGCTTGATAAGTGCTTGTGCGATATGAATGCGAAGCGTTCATTCCTTATGTTGAGCATTACTTTTCTCAGGTTTTTACATTAATATGTGTGTTTTTATGTTACTTTTTATGCGGGTAGAGCTGTGAGGGCGAGTATGAAGGAAATAGGCCAATGTGGATCATAATGCACCCTATTTTTGGAGGAGATCTTGCTAAGGTTCAAATGCGAAGACATAGGTCGAGTGTGAGATGCTAGAGTGTGTGCCAACCTCCTCGTATTCGAATGAGCACATTCATTTGGAGGGGCACAAAAGGCGATCACACTCGAACATTCCGATTTATGCATATAAGAACAAGAGATCCACCAACGTGCACATCATTGAAGAGGAAAGTGATTCGGGACGTAAAGCGTGTGCCCGTTTATGCTACCCCAATGAAAGTATGGAATTCAGGAGTATTTCCGACGAGACTTTTAGCGAGTTCATCGTGGTAAAACAATGTAGCAAGTACTGTAGCAGCCCGGCCGAGAAATCAGAGAAACAGATAATCCACACGGGCGTGTGGAAATTATCCACGCTCTTGTAGAAATTCCACAGGGGCGTGTGACATCATACACGCCCGTGCAGTCGCCCGATTCCAGCCTTATTTAAAGCTTATTTCAGCCCCGATTTTGGTATTCTTTTCTCCATCTTTTCCCAACTTGTGAGAGGGCTTCGGCTAGGGTTTCGAGGGGTATTGACCAAGGTTTTGGGGAGGTTCTACGGCTCCGACATCGTGATTCCATTAGGAAGAAGATTGGTAGGGGAGCTTCGATCGAGGCGTATCCTATACCGAACGAAGGAATCCTTGGACGACGAGTAGAGGACTTTCCACAAGACCATCGACACGACCATCGAGGGGGTTTCTTTATGGATTCATTGCTTTTACATTCAATTTATGGAGAGCTAAGCACCTAGTGTGTACTTGGTTGATTGTGAACCCTAGTATATATTCGTTTCTTTGAACTTCTTTATTATGCTTTAAATAAATTGATGTTTATTGTGAGTTCCAACCTTGAATGATTGATTGTATGAACATTTCCCCTAGAGTGACACTAGGGTTGAGAGTACTTGTTGGTAACCTTGTGAGTGAGTGACACACCACGAGCGTTAAACAAAGCTAGGTTGGAAAGGGTTGAGAGGGTGAGTCGAGAGGTACATGAGCGTCGCCTTTCCCCTCCGACGTGATAGATTCTACCTCCGTTCCTTGAGTTCATTGCAGACATAATAGAGTGAATGGTCTAAGGGATGAACCTCCGCTGGGGCCTAGTTGCGCGTGTAATGGAGTGAAGCGTTGAGGGGATCTTACTATCTAGGGCTTAATTGTGGCTAGGGACCTTCCGCCTGGACCAAAGAGTTAGGTCTATAATTAGGAAGTGATTTATCACTTGGAATCCCTAGAGCCCATTGCAACTTTGTTCGAGTGTGAGGTTGAGGGGTTACTTAATCTCTCCTCCGGGACATGAATAGAGTTAGGCATAGTTGACCTTAGATTTGGGACTATGTATGTAAGGATTTCCACGACTCACCATTGCATTGATTAGGAAGCATAATAGAGAGTTCTTGCACTTGAAGCGATTATCCTAGGTGAAGCATCATCCGAGTACCCCATCTTTATCGATTGCCTTACCTCCTCCTTACTTTTGCTCTCTTACTTGTTGCTTTTAATTGTTGAGAATTGAATCATTATCACACTTATCATTGTTGATACTCCACATAGCTAAGAATCGAATTAAGTGTCTTTACTCACTACTCCCTGTGGATTCGACCCCGCTCACCCAGGATTATTACTTCGACAAACCCGTGCACTTGCGGGATATAAGCAAGGGGATCTTGTCAAGTTTTTGGCGCCGTTACCGGGGAGTAGGCGTTTAGAGATACTTTGAACTTTGTTTTTTTATCTATTTACCCTTCATTCTATTTCATAACTTCTTATTCTATCATCATTCTGATTTTCTTTTTCTTTACTTTTTGTGCAGCTTCAGGTTATGACCCGAGGGAATCCATCAATATTGATTGAAGGAGACCTTGAGCTTGAACGTACACTTGAAGGAAAGGGAAAGAACACCATGACAAGAACGACCCTAATCAAGCTGATTTGGAAGTAGAAGGATCTGACAACATGGCAGAACAAAATGAGCAACAACGGACACTATCCGATTTTGCGGACCTTCGAGTGTTAGGGACATAGTCGAGTATTGTGCGTCCCCTAATTACTACTCGAATTTTCGAGCTAAAAGCCGAGCATTCATCCATATCTTTGCAGCGATCCGCACAATTCAACGGTTTGGCCGATGAGGATCCAAATAGTCACATAGAGAGCTTCCTCGAGGTGTGTGACATGCTGAAGATAAATAGTGTGACGGATGATGCCATCAAATTATGAACCTTCCCATTTTCCTTAAAGGGGAAAACAAAGCAGTGGCTACACTCATTACCTAGGGCATCAATCACTACATGGGAGGAGATGGTAGAAGCTTTTCTAGCCCGTTATTTCCCTCCCGGAAAATCAGCAAAGCTTAGGAATGAGATCTCATCCTTTATGAAGTTGGAATTGAAGTCTCTATTTGAGACATGGGAAAGGTTCAAGGAACTCCTGCGCAAGTGTCCGCAACACGGATTCCCGGAGTGGATGATTGTTCAAACCTTCTGCAATGGTTTGAACCCGAGTACAAGGCAACTCTTGGATGCGGCGGCAGGAGGTACCTTAGGTAGCAAGACCCCCGACGAGGCTCGTCAATTGATTGAGGAAATGGGGTTAAATAGCTACCAGTGGAACGCTAGAGAGAAGAAAAAGGTGGCCGGTCTCCATGAAATTGATGCGGTAACTTCATTGGCGGCCCAAGTGGAGAGTTTGAGTAAGAAGCTAGATCTTATAGCTTCAAATAGAGTGGCGGTCGTGACCAATTGCACCGGTTGTGGTGGAGGACATGCTTCCTCCGATTGCCAAATTGTCATTGGTGATGTTTCTTCAGTTGAGAATGTCGACTTTGTAGGTAATGGAATGAGACCTCAAGGGAATCCATACAGACAACACCTACAATTCGAGGTTGGAAGAATCATCCCAACTTTTTCATGGAGTAATCAAGGACCACAGAAGACCATGGGGCCATCGGGGTCCCAACAACAACAACAAGCCCCTCAAGTGGAAAAAGCAATTTCGGGGCTTTGGAAACCCGAATGACGGATTTGGAGAAGCACTTGGCTAGATTTGTTCAATCAGCAAATACAAGGTTTGAATCAGTCGAGGCTACACTTCGCAATCACACCGCCTCCTTGCACAACCTTGAAAATCAAGTGGGGCAAATTGCGAAATCTCTTTCCGAAAGGCCACATGGAAGTTTACCAAGCAACACGGAAACCAACCCGAGAGAACATGTGAATGCGATCGCTTTAAGAAGTGGTCATGAGGTTGAAGGGCGGCTTCTGAGTGAAAAGCCGAAAGAACACACACCCGAGGGCGTAGAGGTTGAGAAGGAAGCAAACAAAGAGAAAGAGATGGCACCCCCATCTTTCAAGCCAAGAATCCCTTATCCCTCTAGATTGAAGAATGACCAAGGGGATGACCAGTATAAGAAGTTCCTGAGTTTGTTCAAGCAACTCAACATCAACATTCCTTTTGTTGAGGCTTTGGCTCAAATGCCTAAGTATGCAAATTTCCTAAAAGACCTATTGACCAACAAGAGGAAATTGGAGGAGAGTGCTTCAGTGGTGCTTGATGCTTCATGCTCGGCGGTGTTACAAAAGAACATGCCGAACAAGAAGAAAGACCCGGGAAGCTTCATTATTCCGTGTAACATTTGTAACTTAGGTGAGGAAATGGCATTGGTGGATTCGGGGGCAAGTATCAACGTCATGCCATATACTTTCTTCCAAAAGCTAGGCTTGGGTGAGCCTAGGCCTACTCGGATGACTTTACAATTGGCGGACCGAATGGTACGACATCCAAGAGGCATCATTGAAGACGTACTTGTCAAGGTGGACAAGTATATTTTTTCGGTTGACTTTGTAGTGCTAGATGTTGATGAGGATGCAGATGTACCCTTGATACTTGGGAGACCGTTCTTGCGGACTTCCAAAGCATTGATTGACATGGATGGCGGAGAGCTCACATTAAGAGTCGGAGACGATAAGCTCACTTACCGCTTTGTTGAAGCCATGCGGCATTCTCTCGATTTTGATGACACTTTGTATTTCCTAGACACTACTGATGAGATTGTTGATGAATATATACAGGAAATGTTCAACCCGGATCCGTATGAAGGTTTGTTCGACCAAGAGGAGAGAAATGAAGAAGTACTGATGCTTGGGTCGACCGGAGAGGAAACATCTACCCCGGGAATCTTGAAGAAGGTGCTCCGGAAAATGAAAAGGGCTCGAAGACACCACCGAAAATGCCACAATACTGTTGGAGATGTACATGAGCCAAGGGAGTTGGACTGAACAATTTGCTAGGTGGTCCGAGCCCGATAGTACACCCTCTACCCTCAAGAGACTTTGCTCATCATGCTTTCAAGTTATGGGTAAGAGGCGAGCTTCATTCATGAACCCCGTGAGGTAAGAATGATACGTCAAGCTTAGTGACGTTAAACAAAGCACTTCTTAGGGAGGCAAACCCAAGTATTACTCATTTTTCGTACTTTTTAGTTTAGTTTGTTTGCATGAATAAATTGTTAAGTGTTGGTGTTTCAATTTTTTGAGTGCTTGTCTTTCGCGATTTTATTTTGGGTTTTTAAAAAGAATTCATTGTATGTTTTGTTGAGAATTGGCGAAGTTTGGTCGTTTGAGTTCTATTTTGTGTTTTTTATCTGGTATACTTTGCACAATTGGGCAGGCTCTGAGTGTGTAAACATGTTCGGACTAGTTACGCAGAGCGTGCAAGTTTTTTTCTAAGTCATCCGAGAAAAACACGCAGGCGTGTGGAAATTCCACACGCGTGGGTGTGTACTTGTGAACTCTTCCGAGAGAGGGCATGGGTGGCGTGCGGCTGCCCCTGTGGGACGACCATGCGATTGGCGCCTGCCTGGGTAATTTCCACATGTGCGTGTGCCTTCCCTGCAGAGTTGGGTCGATTTTTCCCGAGAATACAGGGGCGTGGACTCGCCCGTGGATGACTTCTGTGAACCACGCACGGCGTGGGTAATTTCCCTGCACTGCGTGCGAAAACTCTGCAGGTTGCTCCCTCCATCCCAGAAAACACAGGGGCAGCGGCCGCCTCGTGAGTTGAGGTCACGTGAATGCCCTACGCCCGTGGGGAATTTCGCGCAGGGCGTGTGGGCGACTTGATATTTTTCTCAGATGACCAGGGAAGCCACAAGGGCATGCGTCCGCCTCGTGGGTCCTGGGCGACTGAGCATGGGTATTTTTCCGACGCCCGTGTGAGATCGATCGAGTCAAGGGAGCGTTTTCCAGAAGGCACGAGGGGACGTGTGTACACCCACGTGGTGCTCTCGAAGTGAGGCGCTGCAGGCGTGGGTAATTTCCACACGCCTGTGGGGATATACAGAATTCCAAGAGACGCGATTTTCTCCTTAAAAACCTTGTGATCTCCAGTCGCCGAAAAACGGTTCCCGATTATCTTTCGACCCTTCGTTGCTAATTGGAGGAATTTTCTTCGCTAATCTTACCGAATTTCAGACGTTTTCATATTCATCTCTTCGATAATCCTTTTATCATCTTTTCTTCGCCAATTATGGTTTTCACGGGTTGAATGCTTTTAAATGCGAGTTTTTATGCATGATGGATGTGTAGTAAGCAGTTAGAAGTGATTTTACAATTGAATTGTTAAGATTTGTTGTGCACCCGTGTGGGAGTTTCACGCTCTGCAGAGCCACACGGGCGTGGGTAATATCCACAGGCCCGTGTGGAATTCTGCATTATATTGCTTCTGAGATTTTTTTACTGTTTTCGTCTTTTTCACTCCAGCTATGGCACCTCGAGCGAAGAAGAACGAAGTTAAGCGCCTCAAACTTACTTCACCCGAGCCGATACATATGGAATTCTCGAACCCCGAGCATCAGGCTCACTTCGAGAGACTTTCAGCACTCGGGTTTAGTCAGACTTGCTTTGCGGATTTACAAGTACTTCAACAGATTCAGCAGGGTGATGAGGTGATTAATGAGATTGATGAGATGCTGGCAGTGGGAAGCTGGAGGAGGCTGCTGACAATTAGTGAACCACCTTACCGCATACTTACGCTAGAGGTTTTAGCGTCCTTTGAGTTTCTATTGCTACATGGGAGAGTTGACACTACAGAGATGATATAGTTTCGGGCATACGGATATCCATTCTCTATGAGCGTCACTGAGTTTTCGATTAGGACGGGCCTGTATGATGTCGCTTATACAGGTACCGTGGAGTATGGCCGACTACTAGTAGATTTTCAAGTGTCAGTCACCCCATATCATGCATACAGGATTTTGTGTGGGCGTTGGGAGTACGAACCGGGATTATCAAAGGCTTCTAGTTTGTCCCGGTTCGATTCATGAGATGTACACTGCAGTCATTAGCGTGTCCGTGACAGTCGAGCGAGATAACATGCCCACTTTGACCGGGGATCGGATCTGCTTTTCTTATACTCCATGGCTCGCAATGTACAACTTCACTTAGGGTGCATTCTAGCAGATGTTTTGCAGTACCAGGGTCGTTCGACGAGAGTGGGTCTACTATTTGTGGGCCCTTATATTACCAGACTCATTTTAGGAATGGGTTTGTGCGACGCTCTACGTGGTGTTGAGAGGACAGTTGTGCCCATCGCTCTTACGTTCGATACGATCAGGATGATGGGGTTGGTACGGAGGTTTGGGCAAGGGGTTTATGTTCTCACTCCAGCTACCGCTGAGACCACCAGAAGCGAAGGAGATACTACGGGGGGTGTCCAGCAGACTGCTCCATCTTCTGTAGCACCGGGTATTCGAGCCTATGATCATATTGAGAGGCTGGAGACCGATGTTAGAGAGATTCGGACTGAGATAGAGGAGCTCCGGGCTTTGCAGTCGGCTCAGTACACAGATCTTATGGCCCGATTTGATTTCCTTCGAGATCTAATAAGACCCAGATCTTCAGTACCTCCAGCACCTCCATCCTCGACCCCAGCACCAAAGTACCCACTATATGCTTCCACTTCAGCAGCAGCAGCAGCGGAGACCGAGAACGACTTCGGCACTTGACCTTTCTTTTACTTTCATGCATTTTACTTTATCTTATTTTCTTGTTTTTAGACTTGTTCACTCAGAAAGGATTTTTTCCTTCTGAGTTTATGTTATTTTGCATTATCGTGTTGTATTCATTGTTTCATCTTTTTTACACTCGAGTTATTTTTGTTTTTCTTGAGCTTCTCGAATCCCTCGTGTAGTGCGTGCGAGATGGTCTTGTCTTTTTTAGAAATTGAGACTTAGTCATGGAGTACGGCCAAGGTGCTTTTGGCACTTGGCCGTGCGAGCTTCACAACCCGTTGGAACACTACTCCCAATGAATTAGCTTCATCAAACGCAACACTAGGAGTCGGGGAGTATTGTTTTTGATTGCTTCTCCCACATCTATTTTTTTGAATGATATATTTTTGAGTGAGCTTGCATGTGTACAATGAGGACAATGCACAACTTAAGTGTGGGGGAGTTTCATAATGCGCACATCTTTTCTATTGTTCTTGATTGATATATGCTCACATAGCCAATGGCGGTTCACCGTAGTTGCAATGATTGTATTCTTAAGTCTAGGAGAATTGTTAACATTGAATATTTTCATACTCTAGTTCTTGCTTGAATTTTTAGGAATTTTTGCCCGATTTACACTTAGTGCACTACTCACTCTTTGAACTCTATTGAAAACTCATGTTCGATGTTAAAGGGACTAGTTATAGTTGTTTCTTGTGTTAAATTCAGAGCTACCACCTATAAAGTATGAAGCTACCACCTATGAAGTATGAAGCTACTCTCATATGTATGAAGCTACCACCTATGAAAAGAAAGAACAAAATAGTTTTATTGTTTAGTTGTGCTATTGGGTGGAAAGAGCCAGCACCTATGAAGTATGAAGCTACTCTCATAAGTCGGATACTAGTTATGCCCTAATGAGAGAAAGAGCTATCTCATGGGATGAGTGAAAGCTACCACCCCGGTAGAAAGAGCTACCACCTCGAAAGTGTGAAAGCCACCTTAGCGGCCGCTTGGGAAAGGGCTACCTTAGAGGATGTGTGAAGCTACTACCGTTTTTGAAATGTTCGTTGTTTTCTTGTTGTAGATAAATAAGTCCGTTGTACTTAGAACTTTGAGGAGTATACCTTGGGTTGTTTTGAGTGAGTTCACACACATACACGAAATTCGGGTTTGTTGTCCTTTTTGATTCAAGTTTTTTTAGCTAGAGCATTGATTTTTTTCGTATTTAGTGTTTAAATTTTTCCTTACTTGTAGAATACTCTCTTTGTATACCTTGGTGAACCCTAAGGCCAAGCACTTTCAATATTTTTCTTCATCAATGCATGAATGTTTTTAATGTTTGCTTGAGGACAAGCAAAAAGCTTAAGTGTGGGGTAGTTTGATAAGTGCTTGTGCGATACGAATGCGAAGCGTTCATTCCTTATGTTGAGCATTACTTTTCTCAGGTTTTACATTAATATGTGTGTTTTTATGTTAATTTTATGCACGTAGGGTTGTGAGGCCGAGTATGAAGGAAATAGGCCAATGTGGATCATAATGCACCTATTTTGGAGGAGATCTTGCTAAGGTTCAAACGCGAAGACATATGTCAGGGGTGAGATGCTAGAGTGTGTGCCAACCTCCTCGTATTCGAATGAGCACATTCATTTGGAGGGGCACAAAGGCAGTCACACTCGAACATTCTGATTTATGCATATAAGAACAAGAGATCCACCAACATGCACAGCATTGAAGAGGCAAGTGATTCACGACGTAAACGTGTGCCCGTTTGCATTACCCCAATGAAAGTATGGAATTCGGGAGTATTTCCGGCATAGTACTGTAGCAGGTTACTGTGGCAAAACACTGTAGCAAGTACTAGAGCAGCCCGGCCGAGAAATCAGAGAAACAGAGAATCCACACTGGCGTGTGGAAATTATCAACGCCCGTGTTGAAATTCCACAGGGGCGTGTGACATCATACACGCCCGTGCAGTCGCCCGATTCCAGCCCTATTTAAAGTCGATTTCAACCCCGATTTTGGTATTCTTTTCTCCATCTTTTCCCCAACTTGTGAGAAGGCTTCGGCTAGGGTTTCAAGGGGTATTGGCCAAGGTTTTGGAGAGGTTCTATGGCTCTGACATCATGATTCCATTAGGAAGAAGGTTGGTAGGGGAGCTTCGATGCAGGCGTATCCTATACCGGACGAAGGAATCCGTGGACGACGAGTAGAGGACTTTCCACAAGACCATCGACATGACCATCGAGGGGGTTTCTTTATGGATTCATTTCTTTTATATTCAATTTCTTTGATTGTACTTAGCTCCATGGAGAGCTAAACCCCTAGTGGGTACTTGGGTGATTGTGAACCCTAGATGTATTCGTTTCATTGAACTTCTTTATTATGCTTTCAATAAATTGATGTTTATTGTGAGTTCCAACCTTGAATGCTTGATTGTATGAACATTTCCCCTAGAGTGACACTAGGGTTGAGAGTTCTTGTTGGTAACCTTGTGAGTGAGTGACACACCACGAGCGTTAGACAAAAGCTAGGTTGGAGAGGGTTGAGAGGGTGAGTCGAGAGGCACGGGAGGCGTCCCCTTTCCCTCCGGCGTGATAGATTCTACCTCCGTTCCTTGAGTTCTTTGCGGCCATAATAGAGTGAATGGTCTAAGGGATGAACCTCCGTGGGGCCTAGTTGCGCGTGCAATGGAGTGAAGCGTTGAGGGGATCTTAGTATCTAGGGCTTAATTGTGGCTAGGGACCTTCACGCTGGACCTAAGGGTTAGGTCTATAATTAGGAAGTGATTTATCACTTGGAATCCCTAGAGCCCATTGCAACTTTGTTCGAGTGCGAGGTTGAGGGGTTACTTAATCTCTCCTCCGGAACATGAATAGAGTTAGGCATAGTTGACCTTAGATTTGGGACTATGTATGTAAGGATTTCCATGACTCACCATTGCATTGATTAGGAAGCATAATAGAGAGTTCTTGCACTTGAAGCGATTATCCTAGGTGAAGCATCATCCGAGTACCCCATCTTTATCGATTGTCTTACCTCCTCCTTACTAGCTCGCATGACCAAAAACTTCGCTTAATCCAGATGAAAGAGTGATGACATCAAAAATCCACAAGAAAACACACAGCAATGCGTCAAAACATATAGACACCAACACTCAATAGTTTATTAATGCAAACACTAAACTAGCAACTAAGAAAATAGTAAACACTTTGGTTGCCTCCCAAGAAGCGCTTGTTTAATGTCCCTAAGTTTGACGTACCTTGTTTTACCTCATGGGGGTTCATAGATGAAGGTTGCCCTCTTATCCATAAGTGGAAATCATGATGAGCAAAGTCTCTTGAATGTAAAGGGGGAGTTATCGGGCTTGGTACCACTTAACAAGGGTTCATCCAACTTATTCTGTTCACACACATCCCCAACAGCCTTGGGGCATTTCTTGTGGCGTCTCCTCACCCTCTTCATCTTCCTGAGCATCTTCTTCATGATTCTTGGAGTAGATGGTACTTATTCCTCCAGACCAAGCATCATTACTTCTTCATTGTCCATCTCTTGGTCGAATAAACCCTCGTATGGGTCTGGATTGAGCATTTCCTGCATGTATTCATCAATAATTTCATCAGTAGTGTCAAGAAAGTAAAGAGTATCATCAAAGTTAAGATAATGTTGCATGGCTTAAGTAGGCGGTATGTGAACTTATCATCTCCAACCCTTAGTGTCAACTCCCCGCTGTCCATGTCGATCAATGCCTTGGAAGTACGCAAGAATGGCCTCCCAAGTATCAAAGGAACATCCGCATCCTCATCGACGTCCAACACCACAAAATCTATAGGAAATATATATTTATCAACTTTGACATGCACATCTTTAATGATCCTCCTCGGATGTCTCGATGTTCGGTCTTCCAATTGCAATGTCATCCGAGTGGGCCTAGGCTCTCTCAAGCCTAGCTTTTAAAAGATGGAATATGGCATGACATTGATACTTTCCCCTTAGTCCACTAATGCCATTTCCTCACCCAAATTTCCAATGTTGCACAGAATGATGAAGCTTCCTGGGTCTTTCTTCTTGTTCGGCATATTCTTTTGCAAGACCGCCGAGCAACACGCATCTAGAATCACTGAGGCACTCTCCTCCTATTTCCTCTTGTTGGTCAACAGGTCCTTCAAGAATTTTCCATATTTAGGCATTTGGGACAATGCCTCAACAAAGGGAATATTAATGTGGAGTTGCTTGATCAAACTCAGGAACTTCTTGTACTGTTCATCCGCTTGGTCATTCTTCAATCTAGAGGGATAAGGGATTCTTAGCTTGAATGGTGGGGTCACCACCTCCATCTCTTTGCTTGCTCCCTCCTAAACCTCTATGACCTCGGTTGCGTCTATATTGGACTTCTCACTCGGAAGCCTACCGTCAACCTCACGACCATTTCTCAAGGTGATCGCCTTCACATGCTCTCTAGGATTGATCTCGGTATTGCTTGGCAAGCTTCCTTGTGGTCTCTCTGATATAGACTTCGTAATTTGCCCCACTTGATTCTCAAGATTGTGCAAGAAAGTGGTGTGGTCACAAAGTGTAGCCTCGACTGATTGAAACCTTGTATCCGATGATTACACAAATCTAGTCAAGGTCTTCTCTAAATCGGTCATTCTTGTCTCCAAGCCTGAAACTCGGTTCTCCATGTTCGGGGCTTGTTGTTGTTGGAAACCCGGCAGTGCCATGGCCTTTTGTGGTCCTTGGTTGCTCCACGAAAAATTGGAATGATTCTTCCTGTTGTACCCTGTCCTGATTTAGACCTCGGGCCTATTTAGATTTTTATGCTTGCATTAGGGGTAAAATGGTCATTTAGTAGTAGTGGCATTTTTGCATGTTTGCATAGTAGTTTTATGTGGAAAAATCGGGGGCAATTCCGTCATTTGGATCCATTTCTATGATTTTTCTATTAAGAGGGCAATTAGGTCATTTCCTATTTAAAAAATGAAAAATGAATGAATGAATGAGAAAAAGCCTGAGAGTTCTTTTCCTTTCTTGCTTCCTTGCTTCTTGTTCTTCTTGTTCGGCCGAGCATAAACTTAGAAACAAAAATCTTTCCGGCGAGAATTTCCGGCGACCTTCAATACCAAACTTATTCCTCTCTCACTCCCGAATCCGGTAAGCCTTATATCCAATGTTTTTGTTTTGTATTTCACCCGTATTTCCTTGTTTTTAGAAATATATAAAAATTTCGATTTCTCCATGAATATGATGATTCATAGGCTTAAATTGAAGCCAATGATTTATAATGCATGTATGAGAATGTTGTAGAAGAAAATTTTTGATTTAGAGTTGTAAATTGGGAGAAAACCATAGTATAAGGTTCGGGTTACTGTAGCAATTTCGAAATTACTGTAGCACCGAAAATTTTGAGCCTTATATGGTATTTCTTTGGTCCACATTGAAGCTCTTCTTACCCTGAACTCATTGGAACTAGTTTTACTCCATTCTGAGATCGTTTGGATCCAAAATGACGATGTTTTGCCCTAAAACCCTAATATTTTGTATTAGACATGTATAATCGTATTTTATACATTTTCTTGTGATTATCATTCTTATGTTCATTAAAATTTGAATTCCCTGCTTGTATCTGGGTGGCGAAGCGTCCTCCAAGGGGAAGGAGCTCGCCGATCAGTGAGTGCGCCCTCGTGACGAGACGAGCGGGTTCTCGTGAGTGGTTAAATTTATAATTGCATAGATTTAATAAGAGTACTAAAGTATTTCTTCATGTGTTTTATCACATAAACTTGATGATAAAATTGACTTCCTTTGATATATATATATATATATTTTGAGTACGAATTTACTTGAAATGGTTAAAACTAGAATGCTTATACCTATTTATTTGAAAGAAACATGTTTACTTGCATTTCCGTATTTATATGCAAATGAGATATGGTTTGATGTACATTTCCATATTTAAACATTGTATGATGGATTATTTGAATTGGAAGTTGGAAAGAATTATATTGTGGCATTTAGTTTTGATGGTGACAGCAGACTTTAGTCCGACACTGCAGTGTGGGGTTCCACGGTCCGGCCTAATGGTAGGCGGCGTGGTTAACCCTGGTTTACCCTGGTCAAGAGGTGCGCGGAGCCATTGACGAGGGGGTTCTCTATGTGAGAAACCCGGGGTCACCACATCGGGGATCTCGAGTGGCCAACACCAAGGAAAGGCACCCTTTTAAATTTTTAAAAAGTTTTAAAAAACTCCTTGGTGGTCCCACAGCTAGTCGCGGCCACGATTAGTGTGGGGAACCGCTTTTAGGCCACCTGTATTTTTGGAGCTATGTTCATTATGTTTTTAAAATGTTATTTGCTTTTTACTATTGATGAATCTTGTGTTATTTGTTAATATGTTGAATACTTGGAACCCGATTTTTATATGCTATTATTATTTCTTTGAATTACCATTTGAAATACTTTATCACTCGTTACATCTATGCTCGACACCACTCACTGGGTAACCTCTCGTACTCACCACTCCCCTTTTTTTATCTTTTTAGACTGCGACGTTGGGACGAGTTGTGTTGTGCAAAGCAGAGAGGTTTATCCGTCACTTCTTATTTAGGTTTGTTATAGTATGCATGTACCCTCTATGGATCCACTAGACTTGACCTTATATGTGGTTCTTGTATTTATATTTTCGGGTTGTATCTTAAAACCCTGGTTTGTGCTGTTATTGTTGCTACTTTGTGTTTAGGGTTCCTAGTACTAGGGAACCCTATTTGTGATATTTTATTATGTTGTCTTCTAGTTACATAATTGTGATAACAGGTTTATATTGAGCCTTACGGCGACACGAAAGTGGGACCGCTAGGGACCCACTTCTGTCGTCGTGGCGGTTGCCACGCGCTCGGTTAGGGTTCGGGCGTGACAATTTTAGTGGTATCAGAGCTAAAGGTTTACATTGATCTTAGTTTAAATTCTAAAATTGTTGATTTCCTTAAAGACTAGTGGATCCAATTCATCGATTTGCATTGAGCATAAGTGCATATAGGAGTTAAGCTTAAAAAAATTTGTCTCTCTTTGTTCTTTTCGCTTAGAATGCCAAAGACAACGTCCCACGTACGCGTCGAGGAGCTAGTGTTCCTTCTGGGGAACCTACTCCTGCTCAACCTCTTTCTCCCCATAGGCAAGAGGTCAATTCAGGACATGAGCCTGCTGTGGCAGCTTCTGCGCATGCTCCTGGAGTTCCAGGTCCTGTACCTCAAACTGTAACCCCAGGAGTAGCACCACCACCTGAAGCTCTCCAAAGCTTTAAGGCATATTGGGATGCTCAGGGTCGTCAGCCGACATATCAGGAATATCGTGATTTCCTTGGTTATTGAGCTTGTTTGGGGATGATCCCCATACCGAGCCGATGTTCCATCTCACCACCACCACCCCCAATACCTTCAGTTCAGCAAGCACCAGTGGAAGACAGTAAAATCAGTCAGAGCTTAATTTTGTCCAAGCTACTGAAGGAAGCAAGACAGTTGGGATGTAATGCTTTTGATGGTTCAGGTGATGCTATGGCTGCCAAGGAATGGTTAAAGAGGTTGCTTGCTACTTTTGAAGACATGGGCATAGAAGATGAGTTGAAACTAAAGGTTGCAGTCAGGCTTTTGGAAAACAGAGCAAGGATCTGGTGGGAAACTCTCAAGAGTCGTTCAGAAATACCACTGACTTGGTCAGATTTTCTACATGAGTTTGATGAAGAATATTACACTCGATTTCACCGTGACCAGAAGCGACAAGAGTACATGAAATTGGTTCAGGGAAATAAGGCGAAGGCGTAATATGAAGCAGATTTGAAAAGAATTGGCAAATTTTTGTACCTGAAAATTGTTGGTGGTGAAGAAGCTTTATTTTCCAAGTTTGAGGCGGGGACTCGAATCTTAGTATCGTAGAGAAGATGGCAATTCATCGGGAATCAAAGCTTCAAAGAAGTGGTTCGATTAGCATTGAGGGTCGAGAAATTGGTTCTTGAAGGTAAACGCCTCGTGAAAATTTGGCCAAGAGAAGAAACTCAGATTTTTCAAGGCCGTCCAAGCGCAGCAAGAGTGAGGGTACTTCTTCAGGTTTTTCAGGATCCAGCTCGACCGGACCTCCATCGTGGCAAGCCGGGCAATCAGAAGGGTGCTACATCTGCGAGTGGCAGTTATGGAGGGAAATCAACTGGAAATGTTCCCAGATGCCAGAACTGCAATAGATTCCATCCAGGTCCATGCCGTGAACCACGCAGATGCTATCAGTCAGGGCGATCTGGGTCACCTTAAGTCGACGATGTCCAGAGTTAGGGCAGTACAACACTGTGTTCAAGATCTCCTCCTCGCGGACGACGTAGTCGATCTAAGGGTGTACCGCCTATTACTTCTACACCGCTGCCTCGACCGCATCGCTTGTTGCTAGTAATAGTCCACAAGGTGGAACAAAGCACGACCCTCGAACTCGCTCTCGCACTGCAGTTTTTTTGCCATGACCAATGAGGAAGCCCGAGGATGCACCCAACGTGATTACAGTGCATCGTATCTATTTTTTTCAAACGATGATGCATATGTATTGATTGACTCGGGTCGAGAGATCTTTTGTTAGCAATCGCATTTTCATGTCATGCCGATAGAATAGCCTCCCCTATTAGACTGTGAACTTCCGATACAAACACCTCCCGGGTGAAGAGATTGTCGGGGAGGTTGTTTTTTTCGTGGATGTCCTATCAAAGTGAAGGGTGTAGATTTTTGAGGCGATTTGATTCCATTGGAGATGCGAGATTTTTGATGCCATGCTTGGTATGGACTGGTTAAATAGGCATAAGGCTTCCATTGACTGCTTCAAGAAGGAAGTAACTTTGCAAAGCTCTCATGGACTGAGTATTATGTTTGAGGGTGAAAGGAAGGTTCTTTCGAGGTGTGTAATATCTTCTCGTGGGAAGCAAGGAAACTTGTACGCTAAGGGATGTGACGTATACTTGGCTCACATAGTAGATACAAGAATTGTTGGACCAAACGTCAGGGATGTTCCTATTGTCCGAGAGTTTGAGGATGTATTTCGAGGAATTGCCTCGGATTGCCTCCAGACCGAGAGTTTGAGTTTGCTATTGATTTGCTACCGGGTACTGCTCCAATCTCCATTCCTCCGTATCGCATGGCACCAACAGAACTTAAGGAGCTGAAAGTACAGTTACAGGACTTGGTGGATAAGGAGTTTATACGCCCGAGTGTGTCACCCTGGGGTGCGCCAGTTCTCTTTGTGAAGAAGAAGGATGGTTCTTTCAGATTGTGTATAGACTACCGCAGCTTGAACAAGGTGACTATCAAGAACAAATATCCTCTACCCGTAATCGATGATTTATTTGATCGATCATGGGGCAAGAATGTTTTCGAAGATTGATCTAAGGTCTGGTTATCATCAGTTGAAGATCAAGGAAAATGATGTGCCGAAGACAGCATTTCCCACACGATACGGGCATTATGAATTTCTGGTCATGCCTTTCGGTCTGACTAATGCCCCAGCTGCTTTTATGGATCTAATGAACAGAGTCTTCAGACCTTATCTCGACAAGTTTGTAATTGTCTTCATCGATGATATTTTGATCTACTCAGCAAATGAAGAAGAGCATGTGCAATATTTGCGTACAGTATTGCAGATCCTTCGAGAAGAGAAGTTGTATGCTAAATTTTTAAAGTGTGAATTTTGGTTACATGAAGTGGTCTTCCTAGGACATGTTGTATCTGGAGAAGCAATCAGTGTGGATAGAAAGAAAGTTGAAGCAATCATTGATTGGGAACAACCAAAGAATGTGTCTAAAGTTCAAGTTTCCTTGGTTTTGGCAGGGTTATTATCGGCTGCTTTTGTGGAGGGAGTTTTTCTCGATTGCTCGCACCTTTATCACGATTGACTAGAAAAGGAGGTAAAATTTGTTTGGGATGAGAAGTGTGAGAAAAGCTTCCAGGAATTGAAGAACTGCTTTGACTTTCAGCGACCAAGACTCACTCACCTACCAAATGGTAAAGAGTTTGTAGTGTTCAATGATGCATCACTGACGTGGTCTTGGCTGTATTAATGCAAGATGGGAAGGTAATAGCTTATGCTTCACTGATAGTTGAAGAAACATGAGTTAAATTACCCTACTCATGATTTGGAGTTAGCAGCAGTGGTTTTTGCCCTGAAAATTTGGCGACATTATCTTTATGGAGAGAAATACTTGATTTATACAGATCATAAGAGTTTAAAGTATTTGTTTACTCAGAAGGAGCTAAATTTGAGGCAGTAAAGATGGCTAGAGTTGATCAAGGATTATGATTTGGTGATTGACTATCATCCAGGGAAGGCCAATGTGGTTGCAGATGCGCTAAGTAGGAAAACTTCCACTTCTTTAGCTTCTGCTACAACATCCTATCGGTCTCAACTTGCAGACTCTTCGAGACATGGATGTGAGACTTAAGATCGAGCCAAAGGGAGTTTTGTCGGCAAATTTTTGTGGTGAGACCATCATTACTGGAGCAGTATCTCGTAAATCTCAGAGAATGATGAAGAGTTAATGAAGGAAATACGTAGATCGGAAAAAGTGAACCTAGCGATTTTGGGCTTCGCAGTTGATGGTATTCTCGAATTTCAGGGAAGAGTTTGTGTTCCAAGGGATGCAGAACTCAGAAGTGCTATTCTAGAAGAAGCTCACTCCTCAGCTTATGCTATACACCCAGCAAAGACTAAGATGTATCGTATCGATCGTGGAAAAATTATTGGTGGTCCGGAATGAAGCGTGAGATCGCGAATTTGTAGCAAGATGCTTAGTTTGTCGCTAGTAAAAAGCGTAACATCGAAGCAGCTGGGACTATTACAACCTTTACCTATTCCAGAGTGGAAATGGGAGCATATTACTATGGATTTCGTGGTTGGGTTACTGCAGCACTCTTCAAGGGCATGACGCTGTGGGTTATTGTGGACCGCTTTGACAAAGTCACCCATTTTTCCGCCATTCATACCAAATACCCTTTGGAGAGGTTAGCGAAGCTATTTATAAGCGATATCGTTAAACTCCACGGAGTACCTGTTTCAATTGTGTCTGATCGTGACCCAAGATTTACATCTCAGTTTTGGCCTAAGTTTCATCAGGCTCTTGGGACAACTTTGAGATTCAGTACTGCATATCATCCACAGACAGACGGTCAATCAGAGCGTACAATTCAGACACTTGAGGATATGCTGAGGGCTTGTGTTCTCGATTTCCAAGAAAGTTAGGACAAGCACTTACCTCTAGTGGAATTCGCTTACAATAATAGCTTCCATGCAAGTATTGGTATGGCTCCTTATGAAGCTTTGTATGGGTGTAAGTGTCGAACACCCCTCTGTTGGAATGAAGTTGGTGAAAAAAAGTTACAGAGTGTGGAACTAATTGAGGTAACCACAGAAAAAGTGAAGGTAATTCAAGATAGGTTAAAAAGTGGCCCAAGACCGCAGTAAGAGCTGATGCCGATAATGGAGAAGAGATTTAGAGTTCCAAGTTGGTGGGAGAGTTTTTCCTCGAAGATATCTCCTTGAAGGGAGTAATTCGGTTCCGTAGCAAGGGAAAGTTAAATCCTCGCTATATTGGGCCATTCTTGATACTTGAAAGAATTGGGCCAGTGGCTTATAGATTACAGTTGCCACCAGAGTTAGACAAAATCCATAATGTTTTCCACGTTTCGTTGTTGAAGAAGTATGTACCGCATCCGTCGCGATGCACTTGAAACACCTCCGACTGAACTCGAGAAGATTTGACTTTTGAAGTGAGGTCTGTTCGTATCCTTGATCGGTTAGAAAAAGTGCTTCGGGAAAAGGTGGTGCCAGTTGTAAAAGTTCTTTGGAGAAGTGATCAGATTGAGGAGTTGACTTGGGAACCTGAACGGTTCATGAGAAAGGAAATATCCTCAATTTATTCGACTAGTTTGGTAAGTCGAAAATTTTGAGGACAAAATATTTTTAAGGAGGGTAGAGTGTTGTACCCTGTCCTGATTTAGACCTCGGGCCTATTTAGATTTTTATGCTTGCATTAGGGGTAAAATGGTCATTTAGTAGTAGTGGCATTTTTGCATGTTTGCATAGTAGTTTTATGTGGAAAAATCGGGTGCAATTCCGTCATTTGGATCCATTTCTATGATTTTTCTATTAAGAGGGCAATTAGGTCATTTCCTATTTAAAAAAAAAATGAAAATGAATGAATGAATGAGAAAAGCCTGGAGAGTTCTTTTCCTTTCTTGCTTCCTTGCTTCTTGTTCTTCTTGTTCGGCCGAGCATAAACTTAGAAACAAAAATCTTTCCGCGAGAATTTCCGCGACCTTCAATACCAAACTTATTCCTCTCTCACTCCCCGAATCCGGTAAGCCTTTATATCCAATGTTTTTTTGTTTTGTATTTCACCCGTATTTCCTTGTTTTTTTAGAAATATAAAAAAATTTCGATTTCTCCATGAATATGATGATTCATAGGCTTAAATTGAAGCCAATGATTTATAATGCATGTATGAGAATGTTGTAGAAGAAAAATTTTTGATTTAGAGTTGTAAATTGGGAGAAAAACCATAGTATAAGGTTCGGGGATCGTAGCAATCTCGAAATTACTGTAGCACCAAAAATTTTGAGCCTTATATGGTATTTCTTTGGTCCACATTGAAGCTCTTCTTACCCTGAACTCATTGGAACTAGTTTTTACTCCATTCTCGAGATCGCTTTTGGATCCAAAAATGACGATGTTTTGCCCTAAAACCCTAATATTTTGTATTAGACATGTATAATCGTATTTTATACATTTTCTTGTGATTATCATTCTTATGTTCATTAAAATTTGAATTCCCTGCTTGTATCTGGGTGGTGAAGCGTCCCTCCAAGGGGAAGGAGCTCGCCGATCGATGGAGTGCGCCTCGTGATCTAGACGACCGGGTTTTGTGAGTGGTTAAATTTATAATTGCATAGATTTAATAAGAGTACTAAAGTATTTCTTCATGTGTTTTTATCACATAAACTTGATGATAAATTGACTTCCTTTGATATATATATATATATATATTTTGAGTACGAATTTACTTGAAATGGTTAAAACTAGAATGCTTATACCTATTTATTTGAAAGAAACATGTTTACTTGCATTTCGTATTTATATGCAAATGAGATATGGTTTGATGTACATTTCGTATTTAAACATTGTATGATGGATTATTTGAATTGGAAGTTGGAAAGAATTATATTGTGGCATTTAGTTTTGATGGTGACAGCGGACTTTAGTCCGACACTGCAGTGTGGGGTTCCACGGTCCGCCTCGATGGGAGGCGGCGTGGTTAACCCCTCGGGTTTACCCCTCGGGTCAAGAGGTCGCTGGAGCCATTGATGGGGGTTCTCTATGTGAGAAACCCGGGGTCACCACACGGGGATCTCGAGTACAACACCAAGGAAAGGCACCCTTTTAAATTTTTAAAAAGTTTTAAAAACTCCTTGGTGGTCCCACGACTAGTCGCGCCACGATTAGTGTGGGAACCGCTTTTAGGCCACCTGTATTTTTGGAGCTATGTTCATTATGTTTTAAAATGTTATTTGCTTTTACTATTGATGAATCTTGTGTTATTTGTTAATATGTTGAATACTTGGAACTGATTTTTATATGCTATTATTATTTCTTTGAATTACCATTTGAAATACTTTTATCACTCGTTACATCTATGCCGACACCACTCACTCGGGTAACCTCTTTTACTCACCACTCCCCTTTTTTTATCTTTTTCACACTCGCGACGTTGGACGTAGTTGTCTTGTGCAAAGATGAGAGGTTTATCTCGTACTTCTTATTTAGGTTTGTTATAGTATGCATGTACCCTCTATGGATCCACTAGACTTGACCTTATATGTGGTTCTTGTATTTATATTTTCGGGTTGTATCTTAAAACCCCCGGTTTGTGCTCGATTATTGTTGCTACTTTGTGTTTAGGGTTCCTAGTACTAGGGAACCCTATTTGTGATATTTTTATTATGTTGTCTTCTAGTTACATAATTGTGATAACAGGGTTTATATTGAGCCTTACGGCGACCGAAAGTGGGGCCGTTGTGGGACCCACTTCTTGTCGTCGTGGCGGTTGCCACGTGCCCGGTTAGGTTCGGGGCGTGACAATTCCAACCTGGATTGAAGGTGTTGCTATATGGATTCCCTTGGTTCTCATTGGATTAGCTACAAAATCGACTTTCTCCACCAAAGATGCATCACCAATAGACATCGAGCAATCGGATAGAGCATGTCCTCCACCGCACCCGGTGCAAGTAGTCATGGCCGCCACCATATTAAAAGTTAGAAGGTCTAACTTCTTACTCAATGATTCCACTTGGGCAACCAAAGATATTACTTCATCTATTTCATGGAGCCCGGCCACCTTTATCCTTTCCCGCGCATTCCATTGATAACTATTCATGGCCATGTCTTCCACTAACTGTCGGGATTCTTCTGGTGTTTTACTCCCCATTGTACCTCTTGCGATGGCATCTACCAATTACCTTGTACTCGGATTCAACCCACTGTAGAAGGTTTGGATAATCATCAATTCGGGAAATCCGTGTTATGAGCACCTCCGCAAAAGATCCTTGAAGCGCTCCCATGTCTTAAACAATGATTCCAACTCCAACTGTACAAACGACTATATCTCATTGCAAAGCTTAGCCGACTTCCCCGGAGGAAAGTATCTAGTAAGAAAATCTTCGACCATCTCATTCCATGTCGTGATGGAGGCTTTGGGCAAGGAATCAAGCAACGGCTTGGCTCTTCCTTTGAGAGAGAATGCGAAAGCCCTCAATCTAATAGCATCATCCAATACACCATTAATCTTCAGCATATCACAAACTTCCAAGAAGTTGTCTAATTGGTTGTTTGGGTTCTCATCGGCCAAACTGTTGAACTGCGCTGACTGCTGAATCATTTTAATGAATGCCAGTTTTAGCTCGAAGTTCAGACTTGTGATCGGGGATCGCATAATACTCGATTGTGTACCCAAAACTGAGGGTCTAGCCTAATCAGAAAGTGTCCTCTGTTGCTCATTCTGTTCTGCCATATTATCTAACCCTCCAACTTCTATTTTAGCTTGATTAGATGGTTCTTGCATAGGTTCTTTTCCCCTTCTTCTGAGTGTACGTTCAAGTTCTGGATCTTCTTCAATAAATGTCGAAGGATTTCCTCTGGTCATAACCTGGAGTTGCACCAACAGAAAGAAAACAAATCAGAATGATGATAGAAAAAGAGAATGTGAAATGGAATGAATGAATGAATGAATAGCTAAGAAAATAAAGTGCAAAGTATCTCTAAACGCCTACTCCCCGGCAACGGCGCCAAAAACTTGACAACGCCAATTGCGTACGTCTCGCAAGTGCACGGGTTTGTCGAGTAATAAAATCCCAGGTGAGTGGGTATCTGATCCACATGGAGTAGGGAATAAAAATACTGAAATTGTTTCTTAACCAAGTGAAAGATGAATAATGGTTTTGTTAACAAGACGTAATGTAAACAAGAATAAAAGAGACAAGAAAGTGAAGTGCAAGTAAAGGGGAGGGAAGGCAATCGATATAAATGGGGTATTCGGATATTGTTCTAATAAGTGCTTGTGCGATATGAATGCGAAGCGTTCATTCCTTTTCTCAGGTTTTTACATTAATATGTGTGTTTTTAAATTACTTTTACGCAGGTAGGGCTGTGAAGCCGAGTATGAAGGAAATAGGCCAATGTGGATCATAATGCACTTATTTTGGTGGAGATCTTGGTAAACTTCAAACGCGAAGACATAGGATAGGTGTGGGATGCTAGAGTGTGTGCCAACCTCCTCGCATTCGAGTGAGCACATCCATGTGGAGGGGCACAGAGGCAGTCACACTCGAGCATTCCGTCTTATCCATACAAGAATAGGAGCTCCACGAACATATATATCATTGAAGAAGCAAGTGATTCAGGTCGAAGACTGTAGCAGAGCCCGTGCCCGTTTGCGTTACCCCGATGAAAGTATGGAATTGGGAAGTTATTCAGGTCAAAGACTGTAGCAACACTGCAACAAGTAATGTAGCAGCACTGTTCATAGCCGGCCGAGAAACCAGAGAAACAGAGAATCCACACGGGCATGTGGAAATTATCCACGCCCGTGTGGAAATTCCGCACGGGCGCGTGTATCGTCCACGCCGGTGGAGTTGCCCGATTCCAACCCTATTTAAAGCCGATTCAGCCCCGATTTTGGTATTCTTTTCTCCATCTTTTCCCCAACTTGCGAGAGGGCTTCGGCTAGGGTTTCAAGGGGTATTGGCCAAGGTTTTGGAGAGGTTCTACGGCTCCGACATCGTGATTCCATTAGGAAGAAGGTTGGTAGGGGAGCTTCGATCGAGGCGTATCCTATACCGGACGAAGGAATCCTTGGATGACGAGTAGAGGACTTTCCACAAGACCATCGGCACGACAATCGAGGGGGTTTCTTTATGGATTCATTACTTTTACATTCTATTTCTTTGATTGTACTTAGCTCCATGGAGAGCTAAGCACCTAGTGTGTACTTGGTTGATTGTGAACCCTAGGATATATTCGTTTCTTTGAACTTCTTTATTATGCTTTCAATAAATTGATGTTTATTGTGAGTTCCAACCTTGAATGCTTGATTGTATGAACATTTCCCCTAGAGTGACACTAGGGTTGAGAGTTCTTATTGGTAACCTTGTGAGTGAGTAACACACCACGAGCGTTACACAAAGATAGGTTGGAGAGGGTTGAGAGGGTGAGTCGAGAGGTACAGGAGCGTCCCCTTTCCCCTCTGACGTGATAGATACTACCTCCGTTCCTCGAGTTCTTTGCGGCCATAATAGAGTGAATGGTATAGGGGATGAACCTCCGCTGGGGCCTAGTTGCGCGTGCAATGGAGTGAAGCGTTGAGGTGATCTTAGTATCTAGGGCTTAATTATGGCTAGGGACCTTCCGCCTGGACCAAAGGGTTAGGTATAAATCTTGGAAGAGATTTATCACTTGGAATCCCTAGAGCTCATTGCAACTCTATGCGAGTGCGAGGTGTTGAGATTGTTCTATTTCTCGTACGGGACATGTATAGAGTTAGGCATAGTTGAACTTAGATTTTGGACTATGTATGTAAGGATTTCCACGACTCACCATAGCATTGATTAGGAAACATAATAGAGAGTTCTTGCACTTGAAGCAATTATCCTAGGTGAAGCATCATCCGAGTACCCCATCTTTATCGATTGCCTTGCCTCCTCCTTACTTTTGCTCTCTTACTTGTTGCTTTTAATTTTTGAGAATTGAATCATTACCACACTTATCATTGTTGATACTCCACATAGCTAAGAATCGAATTAAGTGCCTTTACTCCCTACTCCCTGTGGATTCAACCCCGCTCATCCGCGATTATTACTTCGACAAACCCGTGCACTTGCGGGATATAAGCAAGGGGACCTTGTCATGTTCCACCTAGGATGATTAGATCAAGTGCAAAACCTCTATTATGCTTCCTAACTAATGCATTAATGAGTCGTGGAGATCCTTTAATACATGGTCCCAAATCTAAGGTTAACCATGCTTGACTCTATACACGTCTCGGAGGAGAAGTCAAACAATTTCAATACCTCGTACTCGTACAGAATTGCAATGAGTTATAGGGATTCCACATGATAAATCCTCTTCCTAGTTATAGACCTAACCCTTTAGTCCAGGTGGAAGGTCCCTAGTCACCATTAAGCCCTAGATGCTAAAATCATTCCAACACTTCACTCCGTTGCCTGTGCAACTAAGCCCCAGCGGAAAGTCATCCCTTAGCCCATTCACTCTACTATGACCGCAATGAACTCGAGGAAATAGAGGTAGGATAAATCACACTGGACGGGAAAAGAGACGCTCCGCTACCTCTCGACTCACCCTCTCAACCCTCTCCAATCTAGCTTTGTCTAACTCTCGTGGTGTGTCACTCACTCACAAGGGTTACCAATAAGAACTCTCAACCCTAGTGTCACTCTAAGGGAGTATTCATTCAATCCAACATTCAAGATTGGAACTTAATAAAAGCATCAATTAATGGAAGCATAACAAAAGGTTTAATTAAACAAATACATCCTAGGGTTCACAAATCCAAGTACCCACTAGGGGGTTTAGCTCTCCATGGAGCTATTTACAATCAACAATAAAATCGAATGTAAAATCAAGTAATCCATAGAAAACCCATCTTATAGTCGTGATGATGGTCTTGTGGTGAAGCCTTGACTCCTCCTAAGGTCCCTTTTGTCCAGCCTAGGATACACCTCGCCCGATCGATGCCGATGAAAGCTCTCCCACTAATCTTCTTCCAAATAGAGCGCGATGTTGAGCCGAAAAACCTCTCCAAATCCCTTGCAAATACCTCTATAAACCCTAGCCGCCATCCTCTCTCAAAATGGGGAAAAGATGGAGAAAAGAATTCTGAAATCGGGGCTGAAATCAGCCTTAAATAGGGCTGGAATCGAGCATTCACACGCCCCTGTGGATTCTCCACACATGCCTGTGGAAATTCCACACGGGTGTGGCTAATGTCCACACGCTCATGTGGATTCTCTGAACTTCACATTTTTGGCTAGTTGTGAATAGAACCTGCTACAGTAACAGCCCAAAACACTCCTGAATTCATGTTTTCATTGAGGTAACGTAAACGGGCACAGGTTTATGATGTAGTTCGCTTGCTTCTTCAATAAACAGCTTTATTGGTGAATAACTTGCTATCAATGCACAAGCCAAGATACTGGAATGTGACTGCCTTTGTGCCCCTCTAAATCATTTTGCTAACTTGAATACAAAGAGGTTGGCACAAATTCTTGCATCTTGAACCCAACTTATGGCTTCGCGTTTGAACCTTCTCAAGATTTCCTTCAAATAGTGCATTCACAACCTACATTGGCTTCTTTCTTTAACATTCAGCTTCACAACCCTACACACATGAAAGTAACATAAATGCACACATATTAGCGATAAAATTTGATAAAAGTAATGCTCATCGTAGGGAAATAATACTTCCCATTCTTATCACACAAGCACTTACCATTGTGCAGTCTATGTTAGTCGGACTAAAAAAAAATACAAATTGAATGAAATCTGGAAGTTCTGAGAAGAAAAATGGAAGTTAGTTCAAGTTTGAGAATTAGAAGGATCTTACTTGTTCATTGGAGCAGCACTTAGAATTTTAAGACTCAATACTCTTTACTTGTGCGGTGATTAGCATCTAGAGCTGTACTGATTGAAGTCACTAGGCTAGACCAGATTAGGGCAGATAAGGTAGAAGATTCACACACATGGCACATACATATAAGAGGTGAGACATGATCTTTTTGTTATGCTTACTGTTTGTAACTCAACATCTGTATTTCATTATCCAGTGCTTGTAGATTCTTGTATTTGTTTAAGCCAGAGATGATACAGCTAGCCACTTATCATTATCTTTGTTTTTTATGATTTGTTTGCTTGGGGACAAGCAAACACTTAGGTGTGGTGATATTTGATAAGTGTCTAAATTTACGTATTTTAGTATATGTATTTGATATATCTTGTATGTATTTTTATAAGAATTGATGCCCATTTTGTCCTTAATCATGTATTATTTGCATTGTAGGGCACAGAGGAGCCATGGAAGACACGAAGATATAATTTGGACAAAAAAGAGAAGAAAACCAGGTCGCGGTACTGTAGCGTATTTGTTGTACCAAATTATTGTAGTAGAAATGCTGTAGTAGTGGCACTATAGCAAGATCACTATAGTAACCACTGTAGCACATGGAGAATTTTTGAGACAGGATTTGACCCAGGACATACGGCCTCAATGCTACCCTGGATTGACCCCGGGATGGATACTGTAGCAAGAGAAACCATCTTCTAGCTTGATTCAAACGGCCTCAATGAGGCCATCATTGACCCCATTATAGACCCTAGGAATGAGCCCAGGATGGCTTGTTTTGGAGGGATTTTGGTCTCATTTTAACCCCTATATGGCCCCATATGGCTGGGATACTTGGGAAGTATAAAAGCACATTTGAGGAGTGGAAGAAGAAGCTTTTTGGGCAGCCACAACTTGGGGAAGGAAAGGAGGAACAAAGACAACTTTTGGAGGATTTTCTTGAAGCTTGAGAGGTGATCAAGGTCTTGGAACTTCAAGCGGAGAGTTTCACTATCAAGGGGAGACGAGTTAAGAGGTCATTCGGCATTCATTCGGCTAGAGGAAGCATCATTCGGCCAGCCTTGCTCTTCTTCTTCATCATTTGGAGTAGGGAGTGTCACTTATGCGTTTGTTTCTTACTTTCTTGTCTCTATCATGTTTGTTTGTATGATGGCACACTAGATGCCCAAGGGCACTGGATATTGGTGAATCTTGGGGGGTTCATCATGTATTTTGGATGCCTTATTATTAATTGAAATTCTTGGTTTGATTTAAGGTTTGTTTTATTGTCATTCATTCCTAGAACTACTTAATGGAAAGATCCGTAATTCTTATTTGATTTGTACACGTAGATGTGATCTACTCACATTTATTAGATTCCTAATGAACTAGAAGGGGTATACTTGTACCAACATGCCGAGAAATTGGATGTCGGTAGCCTCTTCGAACCATAAGGATAGATTTAGGGTAAGTGTGTCCTTATTGTAGGATCTCCCTATACTTAATGTGATCGTAGGAATGTGATTAGGGAGAGATCCTTATAGACATTTGTATGGGATTAGGGTTCAATCATCGAGAAATTGGAGTTGGACTAATCTTGAGATCCTTCAGTCTAAATTACCCTTGCTATGTTATTACTGTGCATCCATATATCATGATGACCCCTCAAGGGAATCCTCATCCCTAATCTTCTTTATCTCATCGTTGCTCTTGTGATCTCTTGTGTGGCTTTATAATTCTCATACTTGCAATTTGCTTAAACTTTTGAACTTGTTAGACTAGTTTACCGTGCTTAAGTTGTAAGGTTAGATAATAGGTGATGGAGGAGTAATAGGAGCTCCTTAGCCCCGTGGAATATGATCTTTGCACTCCTGCACAAGATATTACTTGGCGATCCTGTACACTTGCAGGGAAGCAATCACACTTCCCTCTAGTGATGCTAGAGTTATGGTGAAATTTATAATAAAATTGTTCTCCCAGTTTGTTACACCAAGAGTGATCAAAAGGTACTAAGACACTCATTTATATAACTCCCAGTTTGAAAAAGTCTTAAAGGGTTATGAAGTTTCTCACCAAACTTCAACTCCATATCATCTCCAAACAAGCTGTCAAGTCAAAGTTTCAAACCATGAATTGAAAGGAATCTTGGAGAAAACAATGAGCTATCATAATAGAGATTGGGCAGATCAGTTGGATGATGCATTATGGGCTTATAGAACAACTTATAAAACACCTGTCAAGGTGACACCTTATAGGTTAGTCTACGGTAAAGCATGTCATTTGCCCAATGAGCCGGAACACAAAGCCTACTGGACCATTACACGCTTAAATCTTGATCCTATCCTAATTGGTCATAAGAGGAAGCTTTAATTGAATGAGTTAGATAAATGGAGGGCTATGGCCTATGAATATTCTATACACTACAAAGAAAGAGTGAAAGAGTACCATGACCGACACATCAAGTAAGCTAAGAACTTCAAGGAAAGGGATCAGGTATTGCTTTTTAATTCTAGGTTGAAACTCTTTCTAGGAAAGTTAAAGTCAAGGTGGCACAGACCATTGACAGTTTCACAAGTATTCCTTCATGCTACCATTGAGATAAGTCATCCAGAAAAAGGGCCATTCAAGATCAATGGTCATTGGTTGAAGCCATACTTTTCATGCAACATACTCAAAAAAACTAGAGGTAACTCTCCTCCATTTGACCAACCATGAATGTAAGAATGAAGGTACGCTGAGCTAATGATGTTAAACATGCGTTTCTTGGGAGGCAACCAAAGTTTCTATTCCGATCATATTCTTATTTTCATATTATTATGTGTTTAGTGTTTGTGTGTCTTTGTTTTGCTCTCTATTGTTTTGTGTTCTTGCTCATTGATAAGTGTTTGTGTATTAGTAATACGAAGTATTCTTTTCTTATGATGAATATTACTTCTATCAGATTTTAATGATAATATATGTGTATTCGTGTTACTTTTGTGCATGTAGGGTTATGGAGCCAAATATAGAGGAAGGAAGCAAAAGTAGATTGCGATTGCACTTCGTTGATGGAATCTTAGAGTAAACAAACATGAATACACAAGTTGTGCTTGAAGATACGTGAATGTGTTCCAACCTTAATACACTTAAGCAATTAAATGGTTTAGAAGGGCATAGAGGCAGTCACATTTGCGTATTCCGACTTGTGCAATGCTAGCAAGATCTTCATCAAAGTTATCCTTTATTGAAGAAGCGACGCGATCTATAGCATAGACATGGGCCCATTTATGTTGCCTCGATGAAAATTGTGGATTTGGTAGTGTTTTTACTAGAGTACTGTAGCAGGTTACTGAACCAAGTCACCGTGACAATTTACCGTAGAAGTTACTATTTATAGGTCGCTGAAAAACCAAGTTTTGCAGATTCACACGGGCATGTGGAAATTCCTGATAAGTGCTTGTGTTTTAAGAATGTGAAGTGTTCTTTCCTTACAATGAGCATTACTTTTATTAGGTTTAAGCGCTAATACATCTGTATTTGTGTTTTTTTGCCCATGTAGGGTTGTGAAGCTATGTTTTGAGAAAAGAAGCTAAAATTAGATCGTGAATACACTATTTGGTGGAATCTTGGAAGGAACAAACGAGAATACACAAGTGGGGCTCTAAGATACGTGAATGTGTGCCAACCTCTATGTATTCAAGCCATCACAATGAATTGGAGGGGCACTGATAAGTGCTTGAGTGAACATGTTTTTATGCATGTTTTACATACATTGAGCATCATATTCTATACGGTTTATATCTCATTTCGTGTATTGGGTGTTCTTTTATGCATATAGGTTGTGAAGGCATTGGGAATTCAAAAGGGAGCGAAGATAGGCTATCATGGCATAATATTGGGAGTTCTTGTACAAATCAAGTTGGAAGACACAAGAGGAGTTCGTGTATGAGGAGATGTGTGCCAACTTCCATAGTTTTGCAAGCCAATTTATTAATGGAAGGGCACAAAGGCAGCCATGTCTCCACATTCCTCCATTTTGTAAAGATTTCAAGACCTTTCAAGACGCATTGATGAAGGAAAAGCCGTATAGCCTACCATATGATCGTGTGCCTGATCGTGTGGCCTTAAGAGGAGAATGTTTATCATCGCGTCTGTGGAAATCACTGTAGCAGTACTGTAGCAGAATCACTGTGCACGATCATGTAGTAATACTGTAGCAGAATTACTGTTCACGCCCTGCAGCCCACGCGGGCGCATGGGGGCACGGGACAGACGCGATGTGAGGCTATAAATACACCTTTTGGCCGATTCTAAAGGGACTTTTTTGGCGGAGCTTTGAGGATAGACATTGAGAGAGAGGCGGCTAGGGTTTGAGGAGAAGGTATTCGCCGATTGAGAGGGAGTTCTTCACCAACTTTGATAGATTCCTTCGACGTCATAGCATTTTGGGGAGCCATTGGCGACCTAGCTTCGGAGAGGAATCCTTCAAGACGTAGAACTACCAATCAAGGCCAATCCGCGTGCGAATTCGAGGGGGTTTTCTCTATGGGTTTTTATTGCTTTTTCATTGTATTCATTATTGTTTTTGTAACTAGGCCCATGGAGGGCTAAACCCTAGTGGGTATTTGGGCATGTGAACCCTAAGATTTATATTTTTTTGGATTGATTCTCTTAATGCTTCTAGTTAATCCGAGTTGTCTTGAGTTTTAATCTTGTGATTTAATTGCTTGCTAGTGTTGTTAATCCTTGTGGTTGATTTACATTGCATGATTTAATACTTTGATGTGAGAGGTCTCCATTAGAGTTAGATTTCCAAGATTAAAGAGGGTTGAGAGGGTGAGCCTTGAGATGGAGGAGTGTCCCCTTTCCCTTCCGATTGAGTGTTTCCCTATCTCCGTATTCCATATTCTCTTTGCAACCATATTTGGTGTGAGGCGTGAGATTGCTCGATTTCTCCACCGGGACCTTGTAGGGGGTTAGGATCCTTCACCGGGAATTAGGGTTGGATCTACATTTAGGAATCGGTTTCACTCTTAGGTTTCTTAGAGCATATTGCGGTCATATAGGGTGTGAAGTGTTGAGATTGGTTGATTTCTCCACCGGGACCTTGTAGGGGACTAGTGCCTTTTGCTTGGAAACAAGGATTGGTTATCGTTGGACTACCTCGACTCATTAGACTCGATTCTAGAGCATTTAGTGAATCTTGAGCTTCAAAGAAGATCTTAGGGGGATCATTGCCCGAATACCTCATCCTTAGTGATTGAGACTCTTCTACTTTATTTCTTGCATACTTGTTTGCTTTGCTTGCAATTAGTTCACTTCATCATATTCATCGATTCTGACTAGATAATTGAGAAGTGGTTATTACTAATACTTCCGTTCTCTGTGGATTCGACTACCCGACTCACCGGGTATTTATTACTTCGACACCCGTGCACTTGCGGTACACACACGCATATTCGGATGTGTCAGGCACGAAGGAAGTCACATTGGCGTATCCCGATTTGTGCATTCATAGAAAGAGCTTCACCAATGAGGCTTTTGACTGAAGAACAATTGCGATCTTCGGCATAAACCTGTGCCCGTTTATATTGCCTCGATGAAAAGTGTGGAATTGGAGTGTTTCGATAGAGTACTATAGCAGGTTACTGTAGCAAATCAATGTAGCAAGACATTGTAACAGTTACTGTTCACAGCCTGCCAAAATCAGATTTCTAGATAATCCACATGGGTGTGTGGAAATTATCCACGCCCTTGTGGAAATTCCACATGCCCGTGTGGAAAATCCACATGCCCGTGTGGAAAATCCACAGGGTCATGTGGATGCCTGATTCCAGCCCTATTTAAGCCGCGGTTCAGGTCGATTTTGGGGATCTTCTTACCCCTTTCTCTCCAACTTTTCTCCATCTTTTGAGAGGTCCTTGGCTAAGGTTTTGAGAGGCTTTTGGCATATCTTTGGAGTAGTTCTCCGGATTCAACACCGCGCTTTGCTTGGATGAAGGTTATTGGTGGAGCTTTCGTCAGCACCGATCCGGCGAGGTGTGCCTTAGGCCGGACAAGTGGACCTTTGGAGAAGATGAGGCTACTCCATAAGACCATCGACATGAATACCAAGGAGATTTCCTAAGGATTTCTTATCTTTACTTTCGATTTCATTATTGATTGTATTGTGCTTTATGGAGAGCTAAACCCCCTAGTTGGTACTTGGATTTTGTAAACCCTATGATGTTATTGTTTCATTGACCTTCCATTATGTTTTCTTTCATTGATGCTTTTAATTGAGTCCTAATCTTGAATGCTTGTTGAATGATTTCTCCTTTAGAGTAACACCAGGGTTGAGAGTCAATATTGGTAATCTTTGTGGATGGGTGACACACCATGAGTGTTAGACCAAGCTAGATTGGAGAGGCTTGAGAAGGTGAGTGGAGAGGTAGCAAAATGTCCCCTTTCCCATCCGGTGTGGTTTATCCTACCTCCACTTCCTAGAGTTCTTTGCGGTTATAATAGAGTGAAGTGCTAAGGAATGAACTCTGCTGGGGCTTAGTTGCGTGAGCAATAGAGTGAAGCGTTGAAGTAAGTTTAATATCTGGGGCTTAATTGTAATTAGGTGTCTTTCGCCTGGACCAAAGGGTTAGATCTACACATAGGAATATGGTTTTTCACTTGTTATCCCTAGAACTCTATGCAACTTTATACAATGTGAGGTATTGAGGCTGAGCGATTTCTCCACCAGGATATAGTGAAGGTTACTCATGGTTGACCTCAGGTTTGGGACCATGTGCTTTAGGATTTTCATGACTCATTGAGCATTAATTAGGAAGTATAATGGTAGGTAATGCACTTGAAGCATAAGTCCTAAGGGAGCATTGTCCGAGTACCACACTTCTATCGATTGCCTTATCTTTCACTTACTTGTGCCTCTCATTCTTGTTTCTTTTATTTCTGTTTACATCATATCTTATCAACACAATCATTATTCATCTTCACTTGGTTAAGTAGCAATTTAGGCAATTTTTTATTCCATGTTCTTTGTGGATACGATACGCCACTCACTTGGGATTTATTACATCAACAAACCTGTGCACTTGCGGGTCACACACAAGGGGCGTTGTCAAGTTTTTGGCGCCGTTGCTGGGGAGTAGGTGTTTAGAGATACTTTGTACTTTGCTATCTTAGCTATTTATTCATTCATTTTATTTCATATCTTCTTATTCTACCATCATTCAAATTTTGTTTTCTTTATTTTGGTGCAGCTCCAGGTTATAACCCGAGGGAACCCTTCGATATTAATTGAAGATGATCCTGAGCTTGAACGTACACTCAGAAGAAGGGGTAAAGAACTTGTTCAAGAACTGTCGAATCTAGTTGAAGTGGAAATTGAATGGTCTAACAACATGGCAGAACAGAATGAACAACAGAGAACACTCTCTGATTATGCTAGACAATCAGTATGGGGGACAAAATCTAGCATTGTGTAGCCCCCAATCACAACTCAGAATTTTGAGTTAAAGCCGGCATTCATCCACATGTTACAGCAGTCCGCACAGTTCAATGGTTTGGCCGACGAGGATCCAAACAGTCACATAGAGAATTTCTTGGAAGTGTGTGATATGCTCAAGATCACGGGTGTTACGGATGATGCCATAAAGTTTAGAGCCTTCCCATTTTCCATGAAGGGGAGAGCGAAGCAGTGGCTACACTCATTACCTATAGCATCGATCACTACATGGGAGGAGATGGTAGAAGCTTTTCTTACCCGTTATTTCCCTCCCGTAAAATCTGCAAAGCTTAGGAATGAGATCTCATCCTTTGTGAAAATGGAATTGGAGTCTCTATTTGAGACATGGGAAAGGTTCAAGGAACTCCTGCGAAAATGTCCTCAACATAGGTATTAGAGTGGATGATCATTCAGACTTTTTACAATGGTTTGAACCTGAGTACAAGATAGCTACTTGATGCAGCAGGAGGTACTTTAGGTAGCAAGACCCCAGGAAAGGCCCGGTAATTAATTGAAGAAATAGGGTTGAACAGCTGCTAATGGAATGTTAGGGAGAAGAAGAAAGTGGCTGGCATCCATGAGGTGGATGTTGGTACATCGTTGGCGACCCAAGTGGAAGCATTGAGTAAGAAGTTAGACACTATAACTTCTTCGAGATTGGAGGCCGTAACGAGTTATGATGGATGCAGAGAGGGACATGCCCCATCCAATTGCCTGATAGCCATTGGTGGTACATCCTTCGTTGAGCAAGTTGACTATGTGGGTAATGCAATGAGAAAACAAGGAAATCCTTATAGCATTACCTACAATTCAGGTTTGAGTAATCACCCTATTTTCTCATGAAATAACCAAGGGCAACAAAGGCCACCACACCATTGGGTTTTAACAACAACAAGCCCCAAACATGGAGAATAAAATTTCAGACTTGGAGACCTAGATGTCCGATCTAGAGAAAGCCTTGACCTGATATGTGAAATCATCGGATATGTGGTTCCAATCGGTTGAGGCTACACTTTGCAACCACACCGCTTCATTGCATAATTTAGAAAAACAAGTGGGGCAAATCACGAAGTCTCTATCGGAGAGACTACAAGGAAGCGTGCTAAGTAATACCGATACTAATCTAAGAGAACATGTAAAGACAATCACTTTGAAAAGTGGTCGTGAGGTTGAGGGTAGGCTTCCAAGTAAGAAGACCAATGTTGAAGCATCCGATGTCATGGAGGTTGAGGAGAGAGCCACCAAAGACAAGGAGGTGGCACCCCCACCCTACAAGCCAAGAATCCTTTATCCTTCAAGATTGAAGAATGACCAAAATGATGAGCAATATAAGAAATTCTTTAGTCTATTTAAGCAATAGCACATCAACATTCTTTTTGTGAAGGCGTTGTCTCAAATACCACGGCATGCAAAGTTCTTGAAAGATCTTTTGACCAACAAGAGGAAGTTAGAGGAGAGTGCATCGGTAATCTTAGATGCCTCTTGTTCGGCCATGTTGCAAAAGAATATGGCAAAGAAGAAGAAAGACCTCAGAAGCCTTGTGAAGAGATGACATTGGCAGATTCAGGGCCTAGTATCAATGTCATGCCATAATCATTCTTTCAGAAGCTAGGCTTAGGAGAGCCTAGGCCCACTCGGATGACATTGTTATTGGTGGACCGAACAGTGAGGCATCCGAGGAGTATCATTGAAGACGTGCTTGTGTGATAAAAATGCGAAGTGTTCTTTTCTTATGATGAGCATTACTTTTATCTGGTTTTAGCGCTGATACTTGTGCATTTGTGTTACTTTTATGCATGTAGGGGTGTGAAGCTAAGTATTGAGAAAAGAAGACAAAAGTGGGGTGTTAGGATGCGTGAATGTGTGCCAACCTCCGTGTACTCAAACTATTAGAATGAGCACACTAATTGGTAGAATCTTGGAAGGAACAAATGCGAAGACACTAACTGGCAGTCACATTCGCATTTCCTGACTTGTGCATTGTTAGCAAGATCTTCACCAACAAAGCCTTTGATTAAAGAAGAGTTCCGATCTACGGCATAAACGTGTGCCCGTTTATGTCACCATGATGAAAAGTGTTAAATTGGGAGTATTTTGCAAAGTATTATAGCAAAGTACTGTAGTATATCACTGTGGCAAAGTATTGTAGCAATTCCTGTTCACAGCTAGCAAGAGAACATATTTCCAGAGAATTCACATGAGAGTGTGGAAATTCCCCACGCTCGAGTGGAAATTCCACATGCCCGTGGGAAGAATACACAGGGGCGTGTGGATTCCCGATTCCAGCCTTATTTAAGCCGCGATTCAGCCAGATTTTAGGAATCTTTTTCCACTCTTCTCTTACACTTTTCAACATCGTTTGGGAAGCTGTCGGCTAGGGTTTGGAGAGGTTTTTGGCAAGTCACTGGAGTGGTTTGAGGGATTCAACACCGTGATTCTCTTGGAAGAAGGTTTTTGGGGAAGCTTTCGTCGGCATAGATCCGGCGAGGTATGCCCTTGGCTGGATAAGGTGACTTTTGGAGAAAACTTGGCTACTTCACAAGATCATCGACATGACTACCGAGGGGGTTTTCTTATGGAACACATGTTTTTACTTTCGATTTTATTGTTGATTGTATTGTGCACCATAGAAAGCTAAACCCCCAGTGGGTACTTAGATTTTGTAAACCCTAGGATGTTATTGTTTCATTGATCTTTTATTATGCTTTCCTTAATTGATATTTCAATTGAGGTCCAATCTTGAGAACTTGTGGAATGATTTCTCCCCTAGACTGACATTAGGATTGAGAGTACATCTTGGTAACCATTGTAGATGAGTGACACACTACGAGGGTTAGACATTGCTTGATTGGAGAGGGTTGAGAGGGTGAGTCGAGAGGTAGCAGAGCGTCCCCTTTCCTCTCATGTGTGATTTATCCTACCGCAATTTTCTTGAGTTCTTGGAAGTGACAATAGAGTGAAGTTCTATAGGATGAACTTCGTTGGGGTATAGTTGCGCGAGCAACAGAGTGAAGCATTGAAAGGACTCTAGTGTCCGGGGTTTAGTTGTTACTAAGAGCCTTTTGCCTGGACAAAAGGGTTAGGTCTATACATAGGAAGAGGGTTTATCACTTGGATTCCCTAGAAGTCCATCCAACTTTACACAGTGTGAGGTGTAGTGACTGAGTGATTTCTCCATTGGGATATAGTATAGAGTTAGCCATGGTTGACCTTAGATTTTGGACCGTGTGCTTAAGGATTTCCATGACTCATTAAGCATTGATTACGAAGTATAATAATTGGTCTTGCACTTGAAACATTAATCCTAGGAGGAGCATTGCCCGAGTACCCCACTTCTATCGATTACCTTACCTCCCACTTACTTTTGCCTTTCATTCTTGTTTCTTTTTATCTTTGTTTTTATTACATTTTATCAACATTATCATTGTTCACTTTCACGTTGTTAAGTAACAATTTAAGTATTTTTAGTTCCTACTCCCTATGGATAAGATACGCCACTCACCTGGGATTTCTTACTCGATAAACCAGTGCACTTGCGGGTCACACGCAAGGGGCGTTGTCAAGTTTTTCACGCCGTTACCGGTGAGTAGGCGTTTAGAGATACTTTGCACTTTGCTATCTTAGCTATTCATTCATTCTCTTTCATATCTTCTTGTCCTATCATCATTCTAATTTTGTTTTCTTCTTTTTGGTGCAGCTCCAAGTTATGACTTGAGGGAACCCTTCAATACTAATTGAAGATGATCCTAAACTTGAACGTACACTCAAAAAAAAGGGTAAAGAAGATGTGCAAGAACCGTCGAATCTAGCTAAAGTGGAAGTTGACGGATCTCACAACATGGCAGAACAGAATAAACAACAAAGAACACTCTCTGATTATGCCAGACCATCGGTACTGGTGACACAATCTAGCATTATGCGACCCCCGATTACAGCTCCCAACATCGAGCTGAAGCCAGCATTTATCCAGATGATACAGCAGTCAGCACAGTTCAATGGTTTGGTCGATGAGGACCCAAACAATCATACTGAGAACTTCTTGGAAGTTTGTGACATGCTGAAGATGAACAGTGTTATGGATGATGCTATTAGATTGAGGGCTTTCCCATTCTCTCTAAAAGTTAGAGCTAAATATTGGTTACATTCTTTGCCACGAGCACCAATCACGATATAGAATGAAATGGTTGAAGCTTTTCTTGCAAGATACTTTCCTCCGGGGAAATCAGCAAAGCTTTGCAATGAGATATCATCATTTGTTCAGATAGAGCTCGAATTCTTGTTTAAGACATAGGAGTGATTCAAGGATCTTTTACAGAAGTGCGCACAACATGGATTCCCTGAATGGATGATCATTCATACCTTTTACAACGGGTTGAATCCAAGTACAAGACACTCTATAGATTCTACCGCAGGAGGTACAATGTGGAACAAGACCCCTGATGAAGCCTGATAATTAGTAGAAGAAATGGCCATGAATAGATACCAATGGAATGCAAGGTGAAGGAAGAAAGTGGCCAGACTTCATGAGATTGATGCGGTTACATCGTTGGCGGCCCAAGTGGAGGCATTGAGCTAGAAGTTGGGCATTCTAACTTCTCCTAGATTGGCGGCCGTAACGAATTGTGATGGATATGGGGGAGGACATGCCCCATCTGATTGCCCGATAGTCGTTGGTGGTACTTCATTCGATGAGCAAGTTGACTTTGTGGGTAATGCAATGCGAAACCAACGCAATCCTTATAGCAACACCTACAACCAGGGGTAGAGAAATCACCCAAATTTCTCATGGAGTAACAAAGAGCAACAGAAGGCCGTAGCACAACTGAGTTTTTAACAACAACAACAAGCCCTAAACATGGAAAATAATGTTTCAGGTTTGGAGACCCTGATGACCGACTTAGACAAAGCCTTGACCCGATTTATGCAATCATCGGATACAAGGTTTTAATCGGTCGAGGCTACACTTTGCAACCACACCGCTTCATTGTATAACCTAGAAAATCAAGTGGTGCAAATCGTGAAGTCTCTGTCGTAGAGACCACAAGGAAACTTAACGAGTAACATCAAAACCAACCCATGAGAGCATGTGAAGGTGATCACTTTGAGAAGTGGTCGTGAGGTTGAAGGTAGGCTTCCAAGTGAGAAGACCAATGTTGAAGCACCGGAAGTCGTAGAGGTTGAGAAAAGAGCAATTAAGGAGAAAGAGGTGGCAACCCCACCTTACAAGCCAAGAATGCCTTATCCCTCTAGATTGAAGAATGATCAAAATAATGAGCAATACAAAAAGTTCTTGGGTCTATTCAAGAGAGTGCATCGGTGACCTTAGATGCCTCGGTATGCTAAGTTCTTAAAAGATCTATTGAACAATAAGTGAAAGTTGGAAGAGAGTGCATCGGTGATCTTAGATGCCTCTTATTCGGCAGTTTTGTAAAAGAATATGCCAAACAAGAAGAAAGACTCAAGAAGTTTCATTATCCCGTGTAACATTGGTAACTTAGGTGAAGAGATGGCATTGGCAGACTCAGGGGCCAGTATAGGCTTGGGAGAGCCTAGGCTTACTCGGATGACTTTGCAATTGGCGGATCAGACGATGAGACATCCGAGGGGTATCATTGAAGACGTGCTTGTTAAGGTGGACAAGTACATATTTCCTGTATATTTTGTAGTGTTGGATGTCGATAAGGATGTGGATGTTCCTTTGATACTTGGGAGGCCATTCTTGTGTACTTCCAAGGCAATTATTGACATGGACGGCGGGGAGTTGACACTGAGGGTTGGAGATGACAAACTTACAGACTGCCTTACCGATGCCATTTGACATTCTCTTGACTTTGATGATACTTTATATTTTCTTGACACTACTGATGAACTAATCGATTAATATGTGCAGGAAATGTTGAATCCGGACCCATACGAGGGGTTGCTAAACCAAGATGAGGAGAACAAAGAACTAATAATGCTTGGTCTAGAGGAGAAAGCACTACCTACTCCGGGGATCATGAAAAATATCTTCTGAAAGATGAAGGGAGCGAGAAGATGGCACAAGAAACGCCCCGAGGCTGTTGGGGATATGCATGAATGGAAAAAATGTGACAAGTCTTTAAATGATAACAAGCTCGACAATTCTCCCTTTACCTTCAAGAGGTTGTGCTCATCATGCTTTCAAGTCATGGGTAAGAGGAAAACCTTCATCTATGGACACCCGTGAGATAAGACAAGGTACGTCAAGCTAAGTGACGTTAAACAAGCACTTCTTGCGAGGCAACCCAAGCACCTACTATTTTGTTAGTTGTTAGTTTAATGTTTGCATGAATAAAATGTTGAGTGTTGGTGTCTATATGTTTTGATGCATTGTTGTGATTTTCTTGTGGATGAGTTGGTGTTATCGTGTGCTTTAATGTCTATGGCGAAGTTGTTGGTCTTTTGAGCCTATTTTGTGTTTTTCTCTGGTATATTTTTCATGATAGGGTAGGCTCTAAGTGTGTTTACATGTTCAGGAATTTTGTACAAAGCTTGTAGGGTTTTCCAAAGCATCCAAAGAAACCGCACTGGCTTGTGGAATTTCCACATACCCGTGGGTCTCTACTGAGAGCTCATCCAAAGAAGGCACAAGAGCGTGGATTTGCCCCTATGAACGACCTTATGAGATACACACACACGTGGGTAATTTCCACATGGGCGTATGTCTTCCTGCAGAGATTTAGAGATTTTTCCTGAGAAGACACAGGGCCTAGACTCGCCCCTATGTATAACCCTGTGATAAACACACGGGCGTGGGTGATTTCCTCATATGCCCGTGTGGATCTCTGCAGAGGAGCTCTCTTCCATCCCGAGAATACATAGGGGCGTGCCAGTGCCCCTTTGAACTGGCCCTGTACAAGTCCACGCCCGTGGGGAATTTCCACACGGACGTATGAAACACTTAAGAGTTTTCTTGGGTTAGACGGAGAAGCCACAGGGGCGTGGGGATACCTCTGTGGATCAGGCGAACGTGCGTGGGTATTTTTCACACACTCATGTGTATGCATTTAGAGAGACTTGAGTGTTTTCCCGAGAGCGCACAGGGGCATGCGTAATTTCCAGAGAGTCTCACCAGTAGAGGCGCATGGGCGTGGGTAATTTCCACACACCCTTTTGGATGTATGGAATTCCAAGAGACGTGAGTTCTCTTTAAAATCTCTTTGAGTTTCTTTTCCATTATCTTTACAAATGCTCAAAGCAGGTTCTTGATCATCTGCCTGGCCTTACACTGCTGATTTTGAGGATTTTTTTATTCAATCTCCACACCCATTTTCAAACTTTTCATACCCATTTCATCGGTAAACATTTTACCCCCTCTCTTATCCACCATTTCTTATTTTTATTGGATTAAAAGTGGCGATGTGCTGTGAATTTTCACTCTAGAATGGCTTATGCATGTTTAGAAGGAGTTTAGACGTGGTTTTAAGTTGCATTTTGAGAGTATTAACATGCGCCCGTGCGATTTTCATGCCCCACTGATCTATAATGGCGTGTGGAATTTCCACACGACCATGTGGAAATCTGCAGTACTGTTTCCTGAGCTTCTCTGATCATTTCTTCATCAATTATTGCAGGTATGGCACCGCATTTGAAGAAGCAAGAGGGTAAGCATCAAAAGGAGACTCAATCTGAGCTAGCACACATTGAATTTTTAAACCTCGAGCATCAGACTCGATTTGAGTGGTTATCAAGACTCAGGTTAGACAGTCTCATTTCGTGAACTTGAGTGTGCTGAGTGAGGTCCAGTGAGGCAATGAGTGGGCCGATGTGATTGACAGGCTATTGGCCGTAGGAAGCTGGTGGAGATTATTGTCAATCCGAGAGCCAACTATCCGGCCACTGACATTGGAGATACTGCCGTCCTTTGAGTTCGAACAGCTGTATGGGAGATTTAACATCATTGATGTCATACAGTTCAGAGCGTTCTGACATCAGTTTAGCATGAGTGTCACTGAGTTTTCAGTGCACATGGGCTTGTATGATGAGGCATATACAGATACAAAAGAGTATGGACACTTGCCAACGGATTATCCTAGCACCTTGACCCCACAGTAAGCTTACCAAGCTTTGTATGGACATGGGTAGTATGGACCGGGAGTGTCCAAAGCCACATGTTTGTCCTGGCCAAGCTACAGATATTTACATTCAGTCCTTAGCAGATCTATGAATGGCCGTGGTAACAACACAGGTGCTTTGAGCCGGCAGGGGTTACTTTATTTATATTCTATGGTCTGAACCATACCGATTCACATGGGGCACGTTGTGGCAGACTTCCTGAGATATCAGCACCAAAATAGGAGAGTGGGAGTATTATTTGCTGGACCCTATGTTACTAGACTTATCCTGGGGATGGGCCCTATGGATGCTATCCGAGGAGCCAAAAGACGGTTATCCCTGCTCCTCTTGGACTTGATTCGATCAGGATGATGGGACTATTGTGCAGATATGTGCCTGGAGCTTACCATTTGGCTACATATCCTATAGAGGGTGCAGAGGGCGGAGAAGACGCAGCATAGGATTCCGCACCGATGGAGACCGAGACCCCAAGGCGCACGCTCACCCTGTCCCAAGCTTATGATCGTATTGCAAGGCTTGAGAGTGCTGTGAGTGTAATATTGTCTGAGATCATTGAGATTCGAGCAATACAGTCAGCACAGTAGCCCGTTTCTACAGGTTACAACAGCTATTGAACATGGAGAATTGAGTTTCAGGCTTGGAGACCCAGATGCACGATCTAGAGAAAGCCTCATCCTGATTTGTGTAATCATCGGATACACAGTTCAAATCGGTCGAGGCTACACTTCGCAACCACACCGCTTCATTACATAATTTAGAAAATCAAGTGGGGCAAATTGTAAAGTCTCTATTGGAGAGACCATAAGGAAGCTTGCTAGGTAATACCGAGATTAATCCAAGAGAACATGTGAAGGCGATCACATTGAGAAGTGGTCGTCAGGTTGAGGGTAGGCTTCCAAGTGAGAAGACCAATGTTGAATCATGCGAGGTCATGGAGGTTGAGGAGAGTGTTAATGACAAGGTCCCCTTGCGTATATCCCGCAAGTGCACGGGTTTGTCAAAGTAATAATCCCGGATAAGTGGGTATTGTATCCACATGGAGTAGGCAATAAAAACACTTAATTCGCTTCTTAGCTATGTGAAAGATGAATACTGATATGTGTGACAATGATTCAATTCTCAAAAGTAAAAACAACAAGTAAGAGAGCATAAGTAAAGGAGAAGGTAAGGCAATCGATAAAGATGGGGTACCCGGATATTGCTCCGCCTAGGTCAATAATTTTAAGTGCAAGAACCCTCTATTATGCTTCCTAATCAATGCAAGTGAGTCATGGAAATCGTTAATTACATAGTCCCAAATCTAAAATCAACTATGCCTAACTCGATACATGTCCCGGACGAGAGATTGAATAACCTATTAACCTCGCACTCGCATAGAATTACAATAAGTTTTACGGATTCCAAGTGATAAATCTCTTCCTAATTGTAGACCTAACCCTTTGGTCCAGGTGGAAGGTCCCTAACCACAATTAAGCCCTAGATACTAAGATCACTTCTGCGCTTCACTCCGTTGCACCGGTAACTAAACCCAGCGGAAGGTCATCCCTTAGACCATTCACTCTATTATGGCTGCAAAGAACTCGAGGAACGGAGGTAGAATCTAACACATCGGAGGGGAAAGGGGACGCTCCTGTAACTCTCGACTCACCCTCTCAACCATCTCCAACCTAGCTTTGTCTAACACTCATGGTGTGTCACTCACTCACAAGGTTACCAACAAGAACTCTCAACCCTAGTGTCACTATAGGGGAGTATTCACACAATCAAGAATTCAAAGTTGGAACTCACAATAAACATCAATTAATTGAAAGCATCATAAAAAGATTCAAAGAAATGAATACATCCTATGGTTCACAAATACCCAAGTACCCACTAGGGGTTTAGCTCTCCATGGAGCTAAGTACAAACAATGAAATAGAATGTAAAAGCAATGAATCCATAGAAAACCCCCTCGATAGTCATGTCGATAGTCTTGTGGAAAGTCCTCTACTCGTCGTCCAAAGACCCCCTTGTCCGGTATAGGATACGCCTCGACGGAAGCTCCCCTACCAAGCTTCTTCCAAAGAGATGACGATGTCAGAGCCGTAGAACCTCTCCAAAACCCTAGCCAATACCTCTCAAAACCCTAGCTGAAACCACCTCTCAAGTTGGGGAAAAGAAGGAGAAAACAATACTGAAATTGGGGCTGAATCAGCTTTAAATAGGGCTAGAATCGGGGATCCACACGTCCCTGTGGACGCCCCTATGGATTTTTCACACGGGCATGTGGAATTTCCACATGCTGTGTGGATTCTCTGTTCTGCAGTTTTCTCGGCCGGCTATGAACAATGTTGTTACAGTACTTTGCTACAGCTTCTGCTACAGTATCCCGTCTGAAATACTTCGCGAATCCATACTTTCATCGAGGTAACGCAAAAGGGCACACGTTCACGTCGTGGATCGCTTTGCTTCTTTAATGATAAAAAAGTTGGTGGATATCTTGTTCTATATGCATAAGTCGGAATGCTTGAGTAAGTCTGCCCTTGTGTCCCTCCAAATGGTTGTGCTAACTCAAATACGAGGAGGTTGGCACATACTCTAGCATCTCACACCTGACCTATGTCTTTGCGTTTGAATCTTATCAAGTTTTCCTCCAAAATCAGTGCATTATGATCCACATTGGCTTCTTTCCTTCATAATCGGTCTCACAACCCTACCTACATAAAAGCAACATAAAAACACACATATTAGTGTACAATGCTCTCTTTGTCCTCAAGCAAAAATTAAACATTTTGTGCATAGATGAAGGAAATATTGGAAGTGCTTGGCCTTAGGTTCACCAAAGTATACAAAGAAAGCATTGTACAAGTAAGGGAAATTTCAACACTAAACATAAAAAATCGAAGCTCTAGCTAAAAACTTGAATAAAAAAGGACAACAAACTCGAAATCATGAAAGTGTGTCGACTCACTCAAGTCAACCCAAAGTATACTCCTCAAAGCTCTGACTATAAGGGACTTATTTATCTACAACAAGAAAGCAACACCAATTTCAAAGACGGTAGTAGCTTCACACATTCCCTAAGGTAGCCATTTCCCAAGCGGCCGCTAAGGTGGCTTTCACACTTTCGAGATGGTAGCTCTTTCTACAGGAGTGGTAGCTTTCACTCATCCTATGAGATAGCTCTTTCTCTCATTAGGGCATAACTAGTATCTGACTTATGAGAGTAGCTTCATACTTCATAGGTGGTAGCTCTTTCCACCCAAAATGCCAAATAAACAAGAAAACTACTTTGTTCATTCATTTCATTTTCATTTTTTTTTAGAATTTAACACAAGAAACAACTATAACTAGTCTCTTTAACATCAAACATTAGTTTCCAAAAGAGTTTAAAGAGTGAGTAGTGCAACGAATGTGAATCGGGCAGAAATTCCTAGAAATTCAAATAAAACTAGAGCATGAAGACATTCAATGTTAAATTTTTTTCTAAACTCAAGAATGTAATCAATGCAATTAAGGTGAACCGCCATTGGCTATGTGAGCATGTATATCAATCAAGAACAATAGAAAAGATGTGTGCACTATGAAACTCCCCCCCACACACACACTTAAGTTGTACATTGTCACCAATGTACACATGCAAGTTCACTCATAATGTATATCAATCAAGAATATATGTGGAAGAAGCAATCAAAACAATACTCCAATGATTCCTAATGTCTCGTTTGATGAAGCTAACTCCTTGGGAGTAGTGTTCCAACAGGTTGTGAAGCTCAGACAGCTAAGTGCCGAAGCACTTTGGCCGTGCCCATGACAAAGTCTCAATTCCCAAGATGACAAGACCATGTGCACGCATACACGAGGGGCTTCAGTGAAGCTCAATAAAAACAAAATAACTCAAGTATAAAAAAGATAGAACAATGAATACAACTCGAGATGCAAAATGTAAATAAACTCAGAAGGAGAGTCCTTTCTGTGTGAACAAGTCCAAAATAAAGTGCATAAGAGTAAAGAAATGGAAATAAAATCAAATGGCGGTGTCGCGCTCTAGGTCCTCTAATACTGCTGGTGGTGAGGAAGTACATAGTAGGTCCACCGGTGCTAGTATAGGTGATGAAGAAGATGCTGGGTATGCCAAAGGGGCCTGAGGAGTCCTCGATTACAAGACAAATGATGAGGCGACGTCTTGCTCTAAGATCTGCTGTAATGCGTCGAAATGTGCCATGAACTCTATGTACTGAGTAGCCTGTGTGGCCCTGATCTCAGTAATCTCTGCTTGGGCCTCAAAGACCTCTATCTGTATCACTCTTAAAGCACTTTCGAGCCTCTCAAAGCAATCATGGGCTCGAGATGGTGAAAAGCTATACGTGCGGGTGGCGCTCCTGCACTCTTGGGGGTGCCTCGGTCTCCATCGGTGCTTGGGCTGAGGCTCGGGAGGCAGGCTGAGATGCCCTCGACCTCATCACCCTCATCCCATGACTATCTTTGGAGTCGGTAGAACTAAGGCGTAAACCCCTGTCCGAACTCTCCATACCATCCCCATCAATCTCAGTATCTCCATGCCCAAGGGAGTAGGTATAGTCACCTTCTCAGCCCCTCTAATCGCGTCAACTAATCCCATACCAATAACTAATCTTATGATATATGGGCCTGAGAAAATCACTCCAAGTCTGGCATACTACCCCTGGTGTCATATGTACTTTGCCAAGATATGCCCTAAGTGTATCGGTATACGCCGCACCATCAAGTATAGATATAAAAGCTCCTGTCGGCTAAGCACACCATTACTATCGCCTCGTCCGTTCACTGATCTACTTAGAATAGCATGAATGTATCTGTAGCTAGGGCAAGAAAGGCAACTGGCCTTCGAAAACCCAGGCTCATACTACACCTACCAACATAATGCGGTGTACTCATGCTGCGGAGTCAAACTACCAGGATAATCTATGGGAAGCTGCTCATACCCCTCTGTCTCAGTATAAGCCGCATTATATAACTCCATCAAGATCGAAAACTGAGTCAAACTCAAGCTATGATGCTGTCCGAGGGCTCTGAACTTAATAGTACCAATATTGCCGAAACTGGAGTATGAGCGATCGAACTCAAACAAGGCTAACACCTCGAGCGTCAGTGTGCGGATGGCTGCATCTCTGATCGATAGTAAACGGTCCCAGCTGCCAACTGCAAGCATACCCTCGATCTCGTCAGCCATAGCCTTAGCTAACTAAATTTCTCTGAGTGTGCTAACGTCAGGGATTCTGGTCTGGCCAAATCTGAGGCTAGACAACTGCTCGAAGCTCGCCTGATGTTCAGGAATGGTAAAAGTCATACTTTCGGGTTCGGGAGATGGCTCACGCGGCCAGTTATTAGCTTTCTTCTTCAACCGAGGTGCCATAATCTACAAAATTTGAAAGGAAATCGATCAAACAAGTTAATTAACAAATACTGCAGAAATACACACTGTCGTGCGGAATTTTCGCACGCCCGTGTGGATCCCCTAGGCGTGAAAATCGCATGGCCGCGCCTCAAAAATCCAAAAATACAATGTACAATTACTTCTAACTCTGTTCTAAACATGAATAATCATTCTAATTGAAGAAATGAAGCATTATTAACTAGATTCATCGAAGAAAATCATGAATTGACGAAGAAAATAAAGAATAGGTCTTACCGACGAGTTGAGATGGGAGAATTGAGATTCAACCGGAAAACCTCATAAAAATCATACCAAATCGGTGCTAAGGGGTCAGGAAATGATGTGAGAGTTGATAAGTGCTTGTGCGATACGAATGCGAAGCATTGATTCCTTATGTCGAGCATTACATTTCTCGGGTTTTTAGACTAATATGTGTGTTTTTATGTTACTTTTATGCAGGTAGGGTTGTGAGGCCGAGTATGAAGGAAATAGGCCAATGTGGATCATAATGCACCAATTTTGGAGGAAATCTTGCTAAGGTTGAAATGCGAAGACATAGGTCAGGTGTGAGATGCTAGAGTGTGTGCCAACCTCCTCGTATTCGAGTGGGCACATCCATTTAGAGGGGCACAAAGGCAGTCACATTCGAGCATTCCGACTTATGCACATAGAACAAGAGCTCCACCAACGTGTACACCATTGAAGAAGCAAGTGATCCACGATGTGAATGTGTGCCCGTTTGCATTACCCCGATGAAAGTATGGAATTGGGAAGCTATTCAGGTCGAATACTATAGCTGAGCAATGTAGCAACATTGTAGCATATACTGTAGCAGAACTGCTCACAAGCGGCCGAGAAACCAGAGAAACAGAGAATCCACACAGGCGTGTGGAAATTCCACACGGGTGCGTGGAGCATCCACGCCCGTGTAGTTGCCTGATTCCAGACCTATTTAAAGCCGATTTAGCCCCGATTTTGGTATTCTTTTCTCCATCTTTTCCCCAACTTGAGAGAGGGCTTCGGCTAGGGTTTTGGGGGTATTGGCCAAGGTTTTGGAGAGGTTCTACGGCTCCGACATTGTCATTCCTTAGGAAGAAGGTTGGTAGGGGAGCTTCTGTCGAGGCGTATCCTATACCAGAAGAGGGAATCCTTGGACGACGAGTAGAGGACTTTCCACAAGACCATCGAAATGACTATCGAGGGGGTTTCTTTATGGATTCATTGCTTTTACATTCTATTTCTTTCATTGTACTTAGCTCCATGGAGAGCTAAACCCCTAATGGGTACTCGGGTATTGTGAACCCTAGGATGTATTTGTTTCTTTGAACCTCTTTATTATGCTTTCAATAAATTGATGTTTATTGTGAGTTCCAACCTTGAATGCTTGATTGTATGAAGATTTCCCCTAGAATGACACTAGGGTTGAGAGATCTTGTTGGTAACCTTGTGAGTGAGTGACACACAACGAGCGTTAGACAAAGCTAGTTTGGAGAGGGTTGAGAGAGTGAGTCGAGAGGTACAGGAGCGTCTCCTTTTCTCTCCGGCGTGATAGATTCTACCTCCGTTCCTCGAGTTCTTTGCGGCTATAATAGAGTGAATGGTCTAAGGGATGAACTTCTGCTGGGGCTTAGTTGCCCGTGCAACGGAGTGAAGCGTTGAGGTGATCTTAGTATCTAGGGCTCAATTGTGGTTATGGACATTCCACCTGGACCAAGGGGTTAGGTCTATAATTAGGAAGAGATTTATCACTTGGAATCCCTGGAGCTCATTGCAACTCTATGCGAGTGCGAGGTGTTGAGATTGTTCGATTTCTCCTCCGGGACATGTATAGAGTTAGGCATAGTTGATCTTAGGTTTGGGACTATGTAATTAAGGATTTCCATGACTCACCATTGCATTGATTAGGAAGCATAATAGAGGGTTCTTGCACTTGAAACAATTAACCTAGGTGGAGCATTATCCGGATACCCCATCTTTATCGATTGTCTTAACCCCTTCTGTACTTTTGTTCTCTTACTTGTTGCTTTTACTGTTGAGAATTGAATCATTGTCACACTAATTATCATTGATCTTTTACATACCTAAGAATCGAATTAAGTATTTTTATTCCCTACTACGTGTGGATTCGATACCCACTCACCCGGGATTATTACTTCGACAAACCCGTGCACTTGTGGGATATACGCAAGGGGACCTTGTCAAGAGTTCTCTAAGATGAACGGAGGATGTGAAGAAGAAGAGGAACAGATATTCTTTAAAAAGACATCAAGCCCCTTGGCGTTATGTGCATCCGCACTGGCGTGCAGAAATTGCCCACGCCCGTACGCCTCCATAAAAGAACCCCACAGGGGCAGTTGCACGCCCCTATGCGCTCTCGGGAAAAACACCCACTGACTTTGAACGCTCTCGCACGGGCGTGCGGAAAATACCCATGCCCGTGCGCCCGACCCACAGGGGCAGCCGCACGCCTATGTGGCTTCTGTAGACATCCGAGAAAATTCCTAAGTGTTCCGCACGCCCGTACGGAAATGCCGCACGGTCTGGACATTCACAAGTCCAATTCACAGGGGCAAACACATGCCCCTGTACCTTCTAGGGATGGAGAGAGCTCCTCTTCAGAGATTCTCATGGGCGTGCGGAAATTATCCACGCCCGTGCGAAGTTCAGAAGGTCACCCACAGGGGCGAGTTCATGCTCCTATGCGCTCTCGTGATAATCTGCCAAACTCTGCAGTAAATCACACACCGGTGCCGAAATTACACACGGGCCTATGATATTTACATGGTCATTCACAGGGGCAGCCGCACGCCCCTGTGCCTTCTCTAGATGAGCTCGCAGTGCAAATCCACGGGCGTGCGGAAATACCACACGCCCGTGCCTTTTCCCTGGATGCCTTAGAAAAACCTGCATGCTCTGCAGAAAATTTCTGAACATGTTTACTGATAAGTTCTTGTGCGATACGAATGCGAAGCGTTTATTCCTTATGTTGAGCATTACTTTTCTCAGGTTTTTACACTAATATGTGTGTTTTCATATTAATTTTATGCAGGTAGGGTTGGAAGGCCGAGTATGAAGGAAAGAAGCCAATGTGGATTACAATGCACCGATTTTGGAGAAAATCTTGCTAAGGTTCAAACGCGAAGACATAGGTCGATATGAGATGCTAGAGTGTGTGCCAACCTCCTCATATCCGAGTTTGGCACATCCATTTGGAGGGGCACAAAGGCAGTCACACTCGAGCATTCTGACCTATGCACACAGAACAAGAGCTCCACCAACGTGAACACCATTGATGAAGCAAGTGATCCACGACATGAACGTGTGCCCGTTTGCGTTACCCCGATGAAAGTATGGAATCGGGAAGCTATTCAGCTTAAATACTATAGCATATACTTTAGCAGCACTGCTCACAGCCGGCAGAGAAACCAGAGAAACAGAGAATCCACACGGGCGTATGGAAATTATCCACGGTCGTGTGGAAATTCCACACGGGCGTGTGGAGCATCCACGGCCATGTAGTCGCCCGATTCCAGCCCTATTTAAAGCCGATTTAGCCCCGATTTTGGTATTCTTTTCTCCATCTTTTCCCTAACTTGAGAGAGGGCTTCGGCTAGGGTTTCGAGGGGTATTGGCCAAGGTTTTGGAGAGGTTCTACTGCTCCGACATCATCATTCCTTAGGAAGATGGTTGGTAGGGGAGCTTCCATCAAGGCGTATCCTATACCCGACGAGGGAATCCTTGGACGACGAGTAGAGGACTTTTCATAAGACCATCGACACGACTATGGAGGTTGTTTCTTTTATGGATTCATTGCTTTTACATTCTATTTCTTTGATTGTACTTAGCTCCATGGAGAGATAAACCCCTAGTGGGTACTCGGGTATTGTGAACCCTAGGATGTATTTGTTTCTTTGAACCTCTTTATTATGCTTTCAATAAATTGATGTTTATTGTGAGTTCCAACCTTGAATGCTTGATTGTATGAAGATTTCCCCTAGAATGACACTAGGGTTGAGAGATCTTGTTGGTAACCTTGTGAGTGAGTGACACACAACGAGCGTTAGACAAAGCTAGTTTGGAGAGGGTTGAGAGAGTGAGTCGAGAGGTACAGGAGCGTCTCCTTTCCTCTCCGGCGTGATAGATTCTACCTCCGTTCCTCGAGTTCTTTGCGGCCATAATAGAGTGAATGGTCTAAGGGATGAACTCTCGCTGGGGCTTAGTTGCCCGTGCAACGGAGTGAAGCGTTGAGGTGATCTTAGTATCTAGGGCTCAATTGTGGTTATGGACATTCCACCTGGACCAAGGGGTTAGGTCTATAATTAGGAAGAGATTTATCACTTGGAATCCCTGGAGCTCATTGCAACTCTATGCAAAAGTCGAGGTGTTGAGATTGTTCGATTTCTCCTCCGGGACATGTATAGAGTTAGGCATAGTTGATCTTAGGTTTGGGACTATGTAATTAAGGATTTCCATGACTCACCATTGCATTGATTAGGAAGCATAATAGAGGGTTCTTGCACTTGAAACAATTAACCTAGGTGGAGCATTATCCGGATACCCCATCTTTATCGATTGTCTTACCCCCTTCTGTACTTTTGTTCTCTTACTTGTTGCTTTTACTGTTGAGAATTGAATCATTGTCACACTAATTATCATTGATCTTTTACATACCCTAAGAATCGAATTAAGTATTTTTTTATTCTCTACTACGTGTGGATTCGATACCCACTCACCCGGGATTATTACTTCGACAAACCCGTGCACTTGTGGGATATACGCAAAGGGACCTTGTTATGTTTTTGGCGCCGTTGCTGGGGAGCTAGGCGTTTAGAGATACTTTGCACTTTGTTTTCCTAGCTATTTCACCACACATTCTATTGCATATCTTCTTATTCTATCATTGCTCTAATTTGTCCTTATTTCTTCTTCGTTGCAGAAATGATTAACATGTTTGAGTCATTTGACACTATCTTGAGGATGGTTGAACACGTAGAGCAGAAAGTTCAAATAGTTGAATGGCATGACATATCGTGTTATTCTCACCATGAACAATATACAACTCAACAGCCATTAGAAGAATCGGTCGAAGAGTACATAACCAGGATTCAAGGGCAAAGCTGTGAATTAGATAATGTGATAAAGCAGTTTGAGGAATACACTTCAGTGTCAATGAGTGACCAGTTAGAGGAAAGTGTAGAAAGAATCCTTGCTCGGTTTGATTCTTCTTATCAAGACCAAAGGTAAGAACTCTTTTCAGTTAGAGTTGCTATTTCAAAAATGGAACTATGTGGAATGGACACATTGATATCCATTGCAGATTATAAAGAAATAGATTTCCAAGTGGAAGAAGAAGAGAGTAACTGTGAACATGAGGCAAATGATTTCGAGGAGATTGATAAATTGAAGGAGGGTAGCTTGCGCCCATCAATTGTCGAACCACCAAAACTTGAGCTTAAAACTTTTCCAGCACATTTGGAATATGCATTCCTAATGGAGGACTCTAAACTCCCCGTAATCATGGCTTCGAACTTATCTGCGGAGCAGAAGGATAAGCTTGTTAGCATGTTGAGAAAGCACAAATCAGCTATCGCATGGAAGATCTCCGACATTAAGGGTATAAACCCGTCATTCTGCACTCATAAGATCCTAATGGAGGATGACTATAAATTTGTGATCCAACCTCAGCGAAGATTGAACCCGAATATGAAGGAGGTTGTTAAAGCGGAGGTAATAAAACTTTTGGATGCAGGGATCATCTACCCCATATCCATCAGCAAGTGGGTGAGTCCGACCCAAGTTGTCCCGAAAAAAGGAGGAATGACGAGTGAGTGAGGAATGAAAAAGAATGAGTTAATCCCCACGAGGACAAGCTATCGGTTGCGTAGTCTACATTAATTATAGAAGATTAAATGACGTTACTCGGAAAGATCACTTTCCTTTGCATTCATGGACCAAATGTTTGAGCGACTAGCGGGACATCATTTCTACTATTTTCTTGATGGCATGTCGGGATACTTTCAAATTCCAATAGCCCAAGAAGATCAAGAGAAAATCACATTTACTTGCCCCTATGGTACCTTTGCTTATAGAAGAATGTCTTTCGGGTTGTATAACGCCCCAGCAACATTTCAGCGCTGCATGACGGCCATTTTTGACGACTTTCTCGAAGATATTATGGAAGTTTTCATGGATGATTTTTTAGTGTTCGAGGACTCTTTCGATGCTTGCTTAAACAATTTGGAAAGAGTATTAGTGAGATGTGAATAGACGAATCTCATCCTTAACTGGGATAAGTGTCACTTTATGGTGCAAGAAGGCATTGTCCTTGGACATAAGATTTCCCAAGCAGGTATGGAGGTGGATAAGGCGAAGATTGAGATAATTGACAAGCTTCCTCCACCTACGAATGTAAAAAGGATCCGCAGTTTCTTGGGTGATGTAGGTTTTTACAGAAGGTTTATTAAGGACTTTTCGAAAATCTCCCAACCGTTGATTAAACTTCTGGAGAAGGATATCCCTTTTGACTTTGGAAACGACTGTCTGAATGCATTCAATGTGTTGAAAGAGAAGTTAGTGCAAGAACCAATCCTGACAACACCAAAGTGGGATGAGCCGTTCGAAGTGATGTGTGATGCTAGTGATTATGCAGAGAGGGAGCGGTTTTTGGGTCGGAGAAGAAATAAGCAATTTCAACCGATCTATTATGCTAGCAAGACTCTCACAAGTGCACTAAGAGAATTACACCACTACTCGAAAAGGAATTATTAGCGATGAGTGTATGCTTTTTGATAAATTCAGACCATATCTCATCCTATCTAATGTCACAGTGTTCACAGATCATTCTGCACTCCGTCATCTCATGAACAGGGCAGATGCGAAGCTGAGATTGATTCGGTGGATATTGTTGTTGCAAGAATTCGATATGGAAATCAAAGATAAAAAGGGGACAGAAAATGTGGTTGCCGATCATCTGTCGAGATTAGAAGATTTTGATGGGCAAGAACCGGCAAACAAGGAAATTAATGATTTTTTCCTTGAAGAACGTCTGTATGCGGTACAGGAATCAGAATCAAAAGATACCCCATGGTTTGCGGATTTTGCGAATTATCTGTATTGAAGCAGGGTTTAAGCTTTCAACAAGAGAATAAATTTTTCAGTGACCTTAAGAATTTTTTCTGGGAAGATCCGTACCTATTCCGTATTTGTGCAGATCAGGTGGTACGAAGGTGTGTTTCTAGGGAGGAATGCTGTAACATCATTGCACATTGTTACTCAGGTCCAGTGGGGGGGCACTATGCGTCAAGTCGAACTGCAGAAAAGGTTCTAGCTGCTGGGTTCTATTGGCCAACCTTATTTAAAGATGTTCATCAGTTCGTTTTACGATGTGATAGTTGTCAAAGGGCTGGAAACTTACCACGAAGGGATGAGATGCCCCAAAACCCTATGCAATTTTGCGAGGTGTTTGATGTATGTGGAATTGATTTTATGGGACCATTTCCAAAGTCCAATGGCAATCAATACATTTTGGTAGCAGTTGACTATGTTTCCAAATGGGTGGAAGCCCAGGCTCTTCCAACTAATGATGCGAGAACTGTGGTGAAATTTCTTAAGAAGTTATTTGCTCGATTCGGAACTCTAAGAATTATCATTAGCGATCGGGGAACCCATTTTTGTAACACACAATTGGCGAAAGTATTAAAGCGTTATGGGGTTCATCATCATCTTGCGACTCCTTACCATCCACAAACGAGTGGGCAAGTGGAGGTTACAAACAGAGAGCTCAAGAGAATCTTAACCAAAATAGTGGAACAAGGTAAATGAGATTGGTCTGAAAGGCTAGACGACACGCTTTGGGCCCATAGAATAGCATATAAAACACCAATAGGGACCACTCCCTATAATTTAGTATATGGAAAATCTTGCCATTTACCGGTGGAATTAGAGCACAAAGCGTATTGGGCAATTAAAGTGATGAATTTCGACTTGCACAAATCTGGAGAGCAACGAATATTACATCTCAACGAACTAGATGAATGAAGGATGAAGGCATATGAGAATGCAAGGATATATAAGGAAAGAATTCAAAAGTGGCATGACAAGCATATTAAAATTTTGAAGGACTTCAAAGCCAGCGATCAGATGCTACTATTCAACTCCCGTCTGCGTTTATTCCCGGGGAAACTTAAACCAAGGTGGTCTGGTCCGTATACCATAACCGAAGTTTCACCTCATGGAGCCATTGAGATTAGTCATCCAGAGAAGGGCACATTCAAGGTGAATGGACATAGGCTGAAACCATACTATGGCGGAGAAATTTGCTGTGACAATAGAGAAGTATTTTTCCTACATGAACCTTCGTGAGGTAAAGCAATGTACGTCAAGCTTAGTGACGTTAAACAAGCACTTCTTGGGAGGCAACCCAAGCAATTACTATTTTCTTATTTTTTAGTTTAGTTTGTTTGCATGAATAAATTGTTTAGTGCTGGTGTCTTAATTTTTAGATGCTTGTGCTGCGACTTTGTTGTGGGTTTCTAAAATTCATCGTGTGTTTTATGAGGAATTGGCGAAAGTTTGGTCGTTTGGGTTCTATTTCGTGTTTTTCACTGGTAAAATTTGCATAATAGGGCAGGCTCTGAGTGTGTAAACATATTAAAAAATTTTATGCAGAGCCTGCAGAATTTTCTAAAGCATCCAGAGAAAACACACGGGCGTGTTGAATTTCCGCACCCCCGTGGATTTGCACTGCGAGCTCATCCAGAGAAGGCACAGGGGCGTGCGGTTGCCCCTGTGAACGACCATGCTGCGTCACACGCCTGGGTAATTTCACGCGCAGGGCGAATTGCATCAAAGTTGCGTGGATCATCCCGAGAGCACACAGGGGCGTGGACTCACCGCTGTGAGCGACCTCGTGAACCACACACGGGCGTGGGCAATTTCCGCATGCCCGTGCGAGAATCTGCAGAGGAGTCCTCTCCATCCCGAGAAGATACAGGGGCGTGTGACCGCCCATGTGAGTTAGGCATGTGAATGGCCATGGCCGTGTGGAAATCCCGCACGGGCGTGTATAATATTTTTCTTGAATATCCAGCGAGGCCACAAGGGCGTGCGTCTATCACTGTAAATCTTTCGTTTGAGAGCACACGAGCGTGGATGATTCCTGCACGCCTGTGTGGATCTCCAGGAGTTAAAAGACCGTCCACTCTCCCAATACAATAGTCACACCTTTCTCCTCAAATAATCCTAAGCCACCCAAAAAGCATTTTCTGACATTCTCCTCCCCTCCTATTATCGTCTAGAGTCAATTGATTGAGCATTGTGTGGATTATAGGGGTGTTTATGTTCAGCTCATCGGTAGGCCTTGATTTCCTCTTTTCTTCGATTTCATTTGAATCTAACTGACTACTCATGATTGAAATGGATAATACACACCGTTTTCATGTTCGAATGGTTATGATTGGTTTTTAAGACAATCTGGAAGTGAGATAGAGAGTGTGGTATGGAGATTGGTTACAAGTGTCGTGCGTTTTCCATGCCCCGTGGAAATTATCCTCGCCCGTGTGGAATTTCTGCACGGCCGTGTGTTGTTATCTTCCTGCAGTCTGAATGGAGCTGATTGATGTTCTTTTTTTCTAATACATGCAGATATGGCCACCAAATCGAAGAAAGCAGTTGCTAAACGTCCTCGAAAGCCTGCCCCTGAGCCGGAAGTCATGGAATTCACACTCCCTGTGCATCAAGCTCGGTTTGAGCGGTTAGAGAAGCTTAAGTTTGGTCAAACACGAATCCCAGATGTTGGGTTACTTAGGAAGGTGCAGCTAGCGGATGATATGGCTGACGAAGTCAAGAAATTATTATTGGTCAGTAATTGGCACAAATTATTGAATATTCATGACCCTGCTATCCGCACACTCACTTTGGAGGTACTAGCTTCGTTTGAGTTCGACCGCTCTTATGCTCATTTTGATAGTGTCGGAGCTATTTAGTTCAGAGCTTTTGGGCAACATCATAGTATGAGTGTCACACAGTTTTCCACTAGACTTGGTCTATATGATGAAGAGTATACTGAAACTGAGGAGTATGAGAATCTTCCAATTGACATGTCAGGTTTATCTCCCATTGAGGCATATACATTATTATGTGGAAAGGGGGGATATGAACCAGGAGTGTCTAAGGCCTCATGTTTATCTCGACCTAGTTTCAGATATCTTGATGCCATCATAAGCAGGTCAGTGAATGGTTGCGGTAATAGTACAGGAGTCATCAACAACCAAGAACTCCTGTACTTGTACTCCATGGTTCGGAACGAACCAGTCCATCTAGGGCATATTTTAGCGGAGTATCTGAAGCATCAAGGACAATATCCAAGATTGGGTCTCATCTTCTCGGGTCCATATATTACTAGACTCATTGTGGGGATGGGTCTGCGAGACAAAATCAGCGGAACCGAGAAGGCGATCATACCAGCACTACTTGGGTTAGAGACAATGAGACTCATGGGGTTAGTCCGAAAATATTCAAATGGTGTTTATGTGCTGAAAATACCATTCGAGGATGAAGCTGGGGCATCTCAGTCCGCTCCTGAGCCCCAACCAGCACCGATGGAGATCGAGACACATCCAGTGGCAGAGGAACCACCCCCTGTGCGTACGGTTCCACCATCTCGAGCCCATGATCGTTTTGAGAGGCTCGAGAGCGCCTTGGGATTGATACGGGCAGATGTGGCTATTGTTCGAGCTGAGGTTGCCGAGATTAGGGCTACGCAGGCTACTCAGTACACAGAGTTCATGGCGCGTTTCGATGTGTTACAACAGATTTTTGAGCAATACGTCGCCTCATCATTTGTATTGCGGCCGAGGACTCCTGAGGCCCCCTCAGTTCCTCCAGCACCTCCATCCTCGACCCCAACACCGGTGGACCCACCGAATTCGTCTCCAACAGCAGCAGCAGCACAGGAGCCTGAGAGCAACACCGACACTTGATTTTCCTTTCCGTTATTTTCTTGCATTTTATTTTATTTTTCTTGTTTTTAGGCTTGTTGACTCAGAAAGGATTCCCCTTCTAAGTTTATTTTCATTTTTCGCATCATCGAGTTGTATTCATTTCTTCATCTTTTATATACACTCGAGTTATTTTGTTTTTATTGAGGTTCACTAAACCCCTTGTGTATGCGTGCAGATGGTCTTGTCTTCTTGGGAATTGAGACTTAGTCATTGGCACGGCCAAGGTACTAAGGTACTTGGCCGTGTGAGCTTCACAACCCCTTGAAACACTACTCCCAACGAACTAGCTTAATCAAACGCCACACTAAGAGTCAGGGGAGTATTGTTTTGATTGCTTCTCCCACATTTGCTTTTGAATGATTTATATTTTGAGTGAGCTTGAATATGTACATTGGGGACAATGTACAACTTAAGTGTGGGGGGGAGTTTCATAGTGCACACATCTTTTCTATTGTTCATGATTGTTATATGCTCACATAGCTAATAGCGGTTCACCTTAGTTTCAATGATTGTATTCTTGAGTTTAGGAGAATTTCTAACATTGAATGTTTTCATGCTCTAGTTCTTGCTTGAATTTCTAGGAATTTTTGCCCGATTTACACTTAGTGCACTACTCACTCTTTGAACTCTATTGGAAACTCATGTTCGATGTTAAAGGGACAAGTTAGGTTTATTTTCTTGTGCTAAATTCTAAAAAATAAAAATAAAAATAAAAAAAATAGTTTATTGTTTATTTGTGCTTGTTGGGTGGAAAGAGCTACCACCTATGAAGTATGAAGCTACTCTCATAAGTCGGATACTAGTTATGCCCTAATGAGAGAAAGAGCTATCTCATAGGATGAGTGAAAGCTACCACTCGGGTAGAAAGAGCTATCACCTCGAAAGTGTGAAAGCCACCTTAGCGGTCGCTTTGGAAAGGGCTACCTTAGAGGATGTGTGGAGCTACTACCATCTTTGAAATTGTTGTCACTTGTGTAGTTAAATAAGTTCCTTATACTTAGAGCTTTGAGGAGTATACCTTGGGTTGACTTGAGTGAGTCCACACACTTTCACGATTTCGGGTTTGTTGTCCTTTTTTATTCAAGTTTTTATCTAGAGTTTCGATTTTTCACAATTAGTGTTGAAATTTCCCTCACTTGTAGAATGCTCTCTTTGTATACTTGGGTGAACCTAAGGCCAAGCACTTCCAATATTTTCTTCATTGATGCACATAACATTTTAATTTTTGCTTGAGGACAAGCAAAAACTTAAGTGTGGGGGAGTTTGATAAGTGCTTGTGCGATACGAATGTCAAGCATTCATTCCATATGTTGAGCATTACTTTTCTCGGGTTTTTACACTAATATGTGTGTTTTTATGTTACTTTTATGCAGGTAGGGTTGGAAGGCCGAGTATGAAGGAAAGAAGCCAATGTGGATTACAATGCACCAATTTTGGAGGAAATCTTGCAAAGGTTCAAAAGCGAAGACATAGGTCGATGTGGGTTGCTAGAGTGTGTGCCAACCTCCTCGTATCCGAGTTTGGCACATGCATTTGGAGGGGCACAAAGGTAGTCACACTCGAGCATTCCAACCTATGCACACAGAACAAGAGCTCCACCAACGTGTACACCATTGAAGAAGCAAGTGATCCATGACGTGAACGTGTGCCCGTTTGCGTTACCCCGATGAAAATATGGAATTGGGGAGCTATTCAGGTCGAATAATGTAGCATATACTGTAGCAGCGCTGGCCACTGCCGGCCGAGAAAACAGAGAAACAGAGAATCCACACGGGCGCGTGGAGCATCGACGCCCGTGTAGTCGCCCGATTCCAGCCCTATTTAAAGCCGATTTAGCCCCGATTTTGGTATTCTTTTCTCCATCTTTTCCCCAACTTGAGAGAGGGCTTCGGCTAGGGTTTCGAGGGGTATTGGCCAAGCTTTTAGAGAAGTTCTATGGCTCCGACATTGTCATTCCATAGGAAGAAGGTTGGTAGGGGAGCTTCCATCGAGGCGTATCCTATACCTGACGAGGGAATCCTTGGACGATGAGTAGAGGATTTTCCACAAGACCATTGACACGACTATCGAGGGGGTTTCTTTATGGATTCATTTCTTGTACATTCTATTTCTTTGATTGTACTTAGCTCCATGGAGAGCTAAACCCCTAGTGGGTACTCGGGTATTGTGAACCCTAGGATGTATTTGTTTCTTTGAACCTCTTTATTATGCTTTCAATAAATTGATGTTTATTGTGAGTTCCAACCTTGAATGCTTGATTGTATGAACATTTCCACTAGAGTGACAGTAGGGTTGAGAGTTCTTGTTGGTAACCTCGTGTGTGAGTGACACACCACGAGCGTTAGACAAAGCTAGGTTGGAGAGGGTTGAGAGGGTGAGTCGAGAGGTACAGGAGCGTCCCCTTTCCCCTCCGGCGTGATAGATTCTACCTCTGTTCCTCGAGTTCTTTGCAGCCATAATAGAGTGAATGGTCTAAGGGATGAACTTCTGCTGGGGCTTAGTTGCGCGTGCAACGGAGTGAAGCGTTGAGGTGATCTTAGTATCTAGGGCTTAATTGTGGTTAGGGACCTTCCACCTGGACCAAAGGGTTAGGTCTATAATTAGGAAGAGATTTATCACTTGGAATCCCTAGAGCTCATTGCAACTCTATGTGAGTGCGAGGTGTTGAGATTGTTTGATTTCTCCTCCGGGACATGTATAGAGTTAGGCATAGTTGACCTTAGATTTGGGACTATGTAATTAAGGATTTCCATGACTCACCATTGCATTGATTAGGAAGCATAATAGACAGTTCTTCCACTTGAAACAATTATCCTAGGTGGAGTATTATCCGGGTACCCCATCTTTATCGATTGCCTTACCCCCTTCTTTACTTTTGCTCTCTTTCTTATTGCTTTTACTGTTGAGAATTGAATCATTGTCACACTCATTATCATTGATCTTTTACATAGCTAAGAATCGAATTAAGTATTTTTATTCCCTACTCCCTGTGGATTTGATACCCGCTCACCCAGGATTATTACTTCGACAAACCCGTGCACTTGCGGGATATACGCAAGGGGACCTTGTCATTTACACACTCAGAGCCTGCCCTATTATGCAAGTCTTACCAGTGAAAAACATGAAATAAAGCTCAAACGACCCGACTTCACCAAATCCACTTGAAAACACACGATGAAACCTCAAAACCTAAAATAAAATCGCAACACAAGCATCTAAAAATCAAGACACCAACACTCAACAATTTATTCATGCAAACACTACATTATTCGACTAAGAAAAACAGTAAACACTTGGGTTGCCTCCCAAGAAGTGCTTGTTTAATGTCACTAAGCTTGACGTACCTTGTCTTACCTCACAAGGGCTCATAGATGAATATTGCCCTCTTACCCATGACTTGGATGTATGATGAACACAATCTCTTAAAGGTAGAGGGTGTATTATCGGGCTTGGGGCCACCTAGCAATGGTTCATCCAACTTCTTCGGTTCACGTATGTCTCCAACAGCCTTGGAGTGTTTCCGGTGGCGTCTCCTAGCCCTCTTCATTTTTCAGAGCACCTTCTTCAAGATCCCCGGGGTTGATGGTACTTCTTACATCGAACCAAGCATCATTACTTCTTCAAAATCCTCCTCTTGGTCAAACAACCCGTTGTACAGGTCCGGATTGAACATTTCCTGCATGTATTCATCAACAATCTCATCAGTAGAGTCTAGAAAATATAAAGTGTCATCAAAATCAAGAGAATGCCGCATGGCTTCAGCAAGGCGGTATGTGAGCTTGTCATCTCCAACTCTCAAAGTTAGCTCTCCGCCGTCCATGTCAATCAATGCCTTGGAAGTCCGCAAGAACGGCCTCCCAAGTATCAAGGGTACATCCGCATCCTCATCGATGTCGAGCACCACAAAGTCTACAGGAAATATATACTTGTCCACCTTAACAAGTACATCTTCGATGATACCCCTCGGATGTCTCACCGTTCGGTCTGGCAATTGCAAAGTCATCCAAGTGGGCCTCGGCTCGCCCAAGCCTAACTGTCAAAAGAAGGTATATGGCATGACGTTGATGCTGGCCCCTGAGTCCGCCAATGCCATTTCTTCACCTATATTGCCAATGCTACATGGAATGATGAAGCTTCCCGGGTCTTTCTTCTTGTTCGGCATGTTCCTTTGCAACACCGCCGAGCATGAAGTATCTAGAATCACCGAAGCACTCTCCTCCAACTTCCTCTTATTGGCCAACAAGTTTTCAAGAACATCGCATACTTAGGCATTTGGGCCAATGCTTCAACAAAAGGAATATTGATGTGGAGTTGCTTGAACAAACTCAGGAACTTCTTGTACTGTTCATCCCCTTGGTCATCCTTCAATCTGGAGGGATAAGGGATTTTTGGTTTGAAAGGTGGGGGTGCCACCTCCTTCTCTAGGGTTGGTCTCTATATTGCTCGACAAGCTTCCATGTGGCCTTTGATAAGTGCTAGTGTGATATTAATGCGAAGCATTCTTTCCTTATGTTGAGCATTACTCTTCTCGGGTGTTTACACTAATATGTGTGTTTTTATATTACTTTTGTGCAGGTAGGGTTATGAGGCCGAGTATGAAGGAAAGAAGCTAATGTGGATCATAATGCACCGATTTTGGAGGAAATCTGGCTAAGGTTCAAACGCGAAGACATAGGTCGGGTGCGAGATGCTAGACTGTGTGCCAACCTCCTCGTATTTGAGTTAGCACAACCATTTGGAAGGGCATAAGGGCAGTCACACTCAAGCATTCTGACTTATACACATAGAACAAGATCTCCACAAAGGCCACTCGGATGACATAGGTCGGGTTTGTCGGCCACTCGGATGACTTATGCACATAGAACAAGATCTCCTTCATACTCAGGTGACTGCCCTTGTCCCCTTGCGTATAACCCGCAAGTGCACGGGTTTATCGAAGTAATAATCCCGGATGAGCAGGTATCGTATCCATAAGGAGTAGGGAATAAAAACGCTTAATTCGCTTCTTAGCTATGTGAAAGATGAATAGTGATATATGTGACAATGATTCAATTCTCAAAAGTATAAACAACAAGTAAGAGAGCACAAATAAAGGAGAAGGTAAGGCAATTGATAAAGATGGGGTACCCGGATATTGCTCTGCCTAGGACAATCATTTCAAGTGCACGAACCATCTATTATGCTTCCTAATCAATGCAAGTGAGTCATGGAAATCCTTAATTTCATAGTCCCAAATCTTAGGTCAACTATGCCTAACTCTATACATGTCCCGGAGGAGAGATTGAATAACCTCTCAACCTTGCACTTGCATAGAATTGCAATAAGTTCTACGAATTCCAAGTGATAAATCTCTTCCTAATTGTAGACCTAACCCTTTGGTCCAGGTGGAAGGTCCCTAACCACAATTAAGCCCTAGATATTAAGATCACTTCTGTACTTCACTCCGTTGCACCCGCAACTAAGCCCCAGCGTAAGGTCATCCCTTAGACCATTCACTCTATTGTGGCTGCAAAGAACTCGAGGAACGGAGGTAGAATCTAACACATCGGAGGGGAAAGGGGACACTCCTGTAGCTTTCGACTCACCCTCTCAACCTTCTCCAACCTAGCTTTGTCAAACACTCGTGGTGTGTCACTCACTCACTAGGTTACCAACAAGAACTCTCAAACCTTGTGTCACTCTAGGGGAGTATTCATACAATCAAGCATTCAAAGTTGGAACTCACAATAGACATCAATTAACTGAAAGCATAATAAAAAGATTTAAAGAAATGAATACATCCTAGGGTTCACAAATACCCAAGTACCCACTAGGGGTTTAGCTCTCCATGGAGCTAAGTACAATCAAAGAAATAGAATGTAAAAACAATGAATCCATAGAAAACCACCTTGATAGTCGTGTCGACGGTCTTGTGGAAAGTCCTCTACTCGTCGTCAAAAGATTCCCTTGTCCGGTATAGGATACGCCTCGACGGAAACTCCCCTACCGACCTTCTTCCAAAGAGATGACGATGTCAGAGCCGTAGAACCTCTCCAAAACCCTAGACAATACCTATCAAAAACCTAGCCGAAACCCCCTCTCAAGTTGGGGAAAAGATGGAGAAAAGAATCTGAAATCGGGAGCTGAATCGGCTTTAAATAGGGCTGGAATCGGGGATCCACACGCCCCTGTGGACGCCCTTGTGGATTTTTCACACAGGCGTGTGGAATTTCCACACGCCGTGTGGATTCTCTATTCTGCAGTTTTCTCGGCCGGCTGTGAACAGTGCTGTTACAGTACTTTGCTACTTGCTACAGTATTGCAAAAGAATATGCCAAAAAAGAAGAAAGACCCCGGAAGCTTTGTGAAGAGATGGCATTGGCGGATTCAGGGGTAAGTATCAATGTTATGCCATACTTATTCTTTCAGAAGCTAGGCTTGCGAGAGCCTAGGCCCACTCGGATGGCATTGCAATTGGTGGACCGAACGGTGAGGCATCCGAGGGGCATCATTAAAGACGTGCTTGTTTATAAGTGCTTGTGTGATAGGAATGCGAAGTGTTCTTTCCTTATGATGAGCATTACTTTTATCGGGTTTTAACACTAATATGTGTGTATTTATGTTACTTTCATGCATATAGGTTCGTGAAGCCGAATCTTAGAGAAAGAAGCCAATGTAGATAGTGAGTGCACCATTTGGAGGAAACCTTGAGAAGGTTCAAACGCGAAGACATAAGTCGGGTTCAAAATGCTAGAATGTGTGCCAACCTCCTTGTACTCAAGCTAGCACAATGATTTAGAGGGGCACAAAGACAGTCACATTCTAAGTATTTTGGCTTGTGCATGTATAACAAGATCTCCACCAACGCTGTTGTTCATTGAAGAAGCAAAGCGATCTACGACGTAAATGTGTGCCCGTTTAAGTTATCTTGATGAAAGCATGGTTTCGGGTCGGCACTGTAGCAAGGCATTATAGCAACAATATAGGAAAACACTGTAGCAGGTACTGTTCTCAGCCGGCCGAAGAAGGTGTTGGCCAGAGAAGCCACACGGGCATATGGAAATTCCTCACGCCCGTGTGTTAATTCGACAAGCCCATGTGGAATACCCACAGGGGCGTGTGGATTCCCGATTCCAGCCCTTAAAAAGCTGATTTCAGCCTCGATTTCAACATTCTTTTTTCAATCTTTTCCCCAACTTGAGAAAGGGCTACCGCTAGGGTTTTGAGAGGTATTGGCTGGGGATTGGGAGAGGTTCTACAACTCTAACATCGTGCTCCGTTTGGAAGAAGGTTGGTGGGAGAGCTTTCGTCGGCACAGATCCGCCGAGGTGTATCATATTCCAGACAAAGAGACCTTTGGACGAGTAGAGGACTCTCCACAATACCATCATCACGACTATTGAGGAGGTTTTCTATGGATTTATTACTTTTATATTCGATTTCATTGATTGTAATTAGGTCCATGGAGAGCTAAACCCGCTAGTGGGTACTTGGATTGTGAACCATAGGATGTCTTCGATTCATTAAACCTTGTTATTATGCTATCAATAATTGATGTTTTTATTAAGTTCCAATCTTGAATGCATTGACTGTATGAATACGCCTTTAGCGTGATACTAGGGTTGACAGTTCTTGTTGGTAACCCTTGTGAGTGAATGACACACTACGAGATGTTAGACAAAGTTAGATTGGAGAGGGTTGAGAGTGTGAGTTGAGAGGTAGCGGAGCGTCCCCTTTACCCTCTGGTGTGATTTATTTTACCTCCAATTCCTCGAGGTCTTTGTGGTCATAGTAGAGTGAATGGGCTAAGGGATGGCCTTCCACTGGGGCTTACTTGCGAGTGCAATGGAGTGAAGTGTTGAAGTGATTTTAGCATCTAGGGCTTAATTGTGGCTAAGGACCTTCCGCCTGGACCAAATGGTTAGGTCTACATATAGAAGAGGATTTATCACTTGGAATCCGTAGAACTCATTGCAATTCTATACGAGTGCGAGGATGAGAGATTGTTCAATTTCACCTCCGAGACATGTATAGGGTTAGGCATGGTTGACCTTAGATTTGGGACCATGTATTAAAGGATCTCCATGACTCCTTAATGCATTAGTTAAGAAGCATAATAGTGGGTTTTTGCACTTAAAACGATTGTCCTATGCTGATTAATATCCAAGTAGCCCATTTATATCGATCGCCTTACCTCTCCTTTACTTGTGCTCTCTCTCTTATCTCTTTTACTTTTGTTTGCATTACATCTTGTCACATTAATCACTATTTATATTTCGCTTAGTTAAGAAACAATTTATGTATTTTTACTCTGTACTCCTTGTGGATACGATACCCACTCACCTGGGATTTTATTACTTCAACAAACCCGTGCACTTGTGGGATATATGCAAGGGGCGCTGTCAGGTTGTGAAGTGATAAGTGCTTGTGTGTTAAGAATGCGAAGTGTTCTTTCCTTACTATGAGCATTACTTTTATCATGTTTAATGCCAATACATGTGTACTTGTGTTCTTTAGCACAAGTAGGGTTGTGAAGCTATGTTTTAAGAAAAGAAGCCAAAAGTAGATCGCAAATGCACTATTTAATGAAATCTTGTAAGGAACAAACGCGAAGACACAAGTTGGGCTCAAAGATAGATGAATGTGTGCCAGCCTCCATGTATTCAAACAATTACAATGATTTGGAGGGGCACAAAGGCTATCATATTTGCATATCCCGACTTGTGCATTGTTAGCAAGATCCTCACCAATGAACCCGTTTATTGAAGAAGCGACGCGATCTGCGGCATAAACATGTGCTTGTTTATGATGCTTCGACGAAAAGTGGATTTGGGAGTGTTTTTGTTAAAGTACTGTTCACTATAGCGACGTGGTCTACGGCATAAACGTGAGGCCATGTACTGTAGCAGGTACTGTTCACAGCCCGCAAAAAATCAGAAATTCAGAGAACCCACTCGGGCGTGTGGAAATTCCACACGCCCGTGTTGATTCCCGATTCTTGCCGTTTAAAAGCCGTGATTCAACCCCGATTTCTCCACCTTTTCCGCTATCTTTTCTTCCACCTTTCCCCATCTTTGCAGCCGCCGATGGCTATGGTTTGGAGAGGCTTTTGCAAGGCTTTGGAGAGGTTTAACGGCCTTTGACACCGCGTTTCCTTTGGAAGAGAGCTATTAGGGGAGCTTTCGTCTGCACCGATCCGGCGAGGTGTACCCTAGGTTTGATGAGGGGATCTTTGAAGAAGACTCGGTCGATCCACAAGACCATCGACACAAACACAAGGTTGTTTTCATTCATGGATTGCATCTCTATACTTTTGATTTCATTATCAATTGTATTTTGCTCCATGGAGAGCTAAACCCCTAGTGGCTACTTGGGTATTTGTGAACCCTAGGATGTATTCATTTCATTGAATCTCTTTATTATGCTTTCAATTAATTGATGTTTATTATCAGTTCTAATCTTGTATGCTTGATTGTATGAATACTCGCCTAGAGTGACACTAGGGATGAGAGTCCTTGTTAGTAACTCTTGTGAGTGAGTGAGTGACACACCATGAGAGTTAGACAAAGCTAGGTTGGAGAGGGTTGAGAGGGTGAGTCGAGAGGTAGCGAAGCGTCCACTTTCCCCTCCGGGGTGATCTATCCTACCTCCACGTTCCAAGAGTTCTTTGCGGCCATAGTAGAGTGAATGGGCTAAGGGATGACCTTCCGCTGGGGCTTAGTTACGAGTGCAACGGAGTGAAATGATGAAGTGATTTTAGCATCTAGGGCTTAATTATGGCTAGGGATCTTTCTCCTGGACCAAAGGGTTAGGTCTATACATAGGAATATGGTTTATCATTTGGAAACCCTAGAGCTCATTGCAATTCTATACGAGTGCGAGGTGTTGAGATTGTTCGATTTCTCCTTCGGGACATGTATAGAGTTAGGCATGGTTGACCTTAGATTTGGGATCATGTACTTAAGGATTTCCATGACTCATTGTTACATGAATTAGGAAGTGTAATAGAGGGTTCTTGCACTTGAAACGATTGTCCTAGGCGGAACAATATCCGGGTACCCCATTTATCGTTGATTTCCTCTCCTATCTTTTACTTGCACCTCCTTTATCTTTTCTTATTTTCATTTGCATTGAGTTTTTTTCACATCACTTTCAACATATTTTAATTTTAGTTAAATAGCAATCTTGTTGGTTCTAAGCACTATTCCCTATGGATTCGGCTACCCTCTCACCGAGGTATTATTACTTCGACACCCATGCACTTACTGTTTACACGCATATTCGAACGTGTCATGAAGCTAAGTATTGAGAATAGAAGCCAAAAGTAGATTATGAGCACATGAATTGGTGGAATCTTAGAAGGAACAAACGAGTCAGAGGGGCAAGAAGGCAGCTATATTAGCATATCCCGACTTGTGCATTGTTAGCAAGAACTTCACCAACGAAGCCTTTGATTGATGAAAAGTTGTGATCTACGGCATAAATGTGTGTCCTTTTATGTTGCCTTGATTAAAAGTGTGGAATTGGGAGTATTTTGGTAAAGTACTATAGCAGGGTACTGTAGTATATCACTATGGCAAAGTAGTGTGCAGTTCATGTTCACAGCTGGCAGACAACAAATTTTCAAATAATCCACACGGGCGTGTGGAAATTCCGAACACCCGTGTGGAAATTCCATAGGCCTGTGGGAAGAATCCACGGGGGCGTGTGGATTCCCTATTCTAGTCCTATTTAAGCCGCGATTCAGCCTGATTTTAGGAATCTTTTTCCCCTCTTCTCTTACACTTTTCTCGATCATTTGGGAAGTCATCGGCTAGGGTTTGGAGAGGCTTTTAGCAAGTCTTTGGAGTGGTTTGAGGGATTCAACACCGCGATTCGCTTGGAAGAAGGTCATTGGGGGAGCTTTCGTCGGTATAGATCCAGTGAGGTGTGCAATAGGCCGGACAAGGGGACATTTGGAGAAGACTTGGCTACTTCACAAGACCATGGACATGACTATCGAGGGATGGGGTTTTCTTGTGGAACACTTGTTTTTACTTTCGATTTCATTATTATTCAAAACCTGGTCTAATGATAAGTACTTGTTGTTGTTGTCACTGAAAAACCAAGTTCTGCAGATTCACACGGGCATGTGGAAATTCCTGATAAGTGCTTGTGTGTTAAGAATGTGAAATGTTCTTTCCTTACAATGAGCATTACCTTTATAATGTTTAAGCACTAATACATCTGTATTTGTGTTCTTTCGCGCAAGTAGGGTTATGAAGCTATGTGACACGTCCATATATGCGTGTTAACCGCAAGTGCATGGGTGTTGAAGTAATAATCTAGATGAGTGGGTATCGTATCCACAGAGAGTAGGGAATAAAGACACTTAAGTTGTTTCTTAACTAATATGGAAGATGAATAGTGATAAGTGTGACAAAATATGAAATAATGAAAATAAAAGCAACAAGGTACAGAGCACAGGTAAAGGAGAAGGTCAGCCAATCGATAAAGATGGGATACCCGGACATTGATCTGCCTAGGACAATTGTTCCAAGTGCAAGAACCCTCTATTATACTTCATAATTGATGCAACAATGAGTCGTGGAAATCCTTAATTACATGATCCCAAATCTAATGTCAGCCATGCCTAACTCTATACATGTCCCAGAGGAGAGATTGAATAACCTCTCAATCTCGCACTCGCATAGAATTGCAATGAGCTCTAGGGATTCCAAGTGATAAACCCTATTCCTATGTATAGACCTAACCCTTTGGTCCAGGTGGAAGATCCCTAGCAACAATTAAGCCCTAGGTGCTAAAATCACTTCAACGCTTTACTTCATTGCACTCGTAACTGAGCACCAGCGGAAGATCATCCCTTAGCTCATTCACTCTACTATGGCCGCAAAGAACTCTTGGAACGTGGAGGTAGGATAGATCACACCGGTGGGGAAAGGGGACACTCCGCTATATCTCGACTCACCCTCTCAACCTTCTCCAATCTAGCTTTGTCTAACTCTCGTTGTGTGTCACTCACTCATAAGAGTTACCAACAAGAACTCTCAACCCTAGTGTCATTCTAGGGGAATATTCATACAATCAAGTCTCCAAGATTGGAACTCATAATAAACATCAATTAATTGAAAGCATAATAAAGAGATTCAATAAAACGAATACATCCTAGGGTTCACAAATACCCAAGTACCCACTAGGGGTTTAGCTTTCCATGAAGCTAGATATAATCAATGAAATAGAATGTAAAAACAAAGCATCCATTGAAAACCCACTTGTTAGTTATGGTGATGTTCTTGTGGAGAGTTCTCTACTCGTCGCAAGGGTCCCTTTATCCGGCCTCGGATACACCTCACCAGATCGTTGCTGACGAAAGCTCTCCCACTAACTTTTTTCCAAACGGCACGCGATATCGAAGCCGTAGAACCTCTCCAAAGCCCTAGCCAATATCTCTCAAAACCCTAGCCACCACCCACTCTCAAGTTGGGGAAAAGATGGAGAAAAGAATGCTGAAATCAGGGCTGAAATCGGCTTTTAAAGGGCTGGAATCAGGAATCCACACACTCATGTGGGCGCCCCTGTGGATTTTTTCACACGGGAGTGTCGAATTTCCACACGCCAGTGTGGATTCTCTATTTTCCGGTTTTCTCGGCCGGCTGTAAACAGTGCTGCTGTGGTATTTATGCTATAGTGTTTTCTACAATACCTTGCTACCTTACCGGCCTGAAATACTCTCGAATCAATACTTTAATTGAGTTAACGCAAACGGGCACACATTTACATCATGGATCGCCTTGCTTTTTCAATAACGGACATGTTGGTGGAGATCTTGTTCTATATGCACAAGTCAGAATGCTTGAATGTGACTACCCTTGTGCCCCTCCAAATAGTTGTGCTAACTTGAGTACGAGGAGGTTGGCACACATTCCTGCATCTGGAACCCGACCTATGTCTTCGCGTTTGAACCTTAGCAAGATTTCCTCCAAATTAGTGCATTACGACCCACATTGGCTTTTTTCTCTCATAATCGGCCTCACAACCGTACCTGCATGAAAGTAACATAAATACACCCGTATTAGCATTAAAACCCAAGAAAAGTAATACTCAACACAAGGAAAGAACACTTCGTATTCTTATCACACAAGCACTTATCACTATTTTTTGGGAAAAGAAGCCAAAAGTAGATCGTGAATGTACTATTTAGTGGAATCTCGGAAGGAACAATTGAGAAGACATAAGTGGGGCTCTTATATATGTGAATGTGTGCCAACCTCCATGTATTCAAGCCATTGCAATGAGTTGGAGGGGCTCGAAGCCAGTCACATTGGCGTATCACGACTTGTGCATTGATAGCAAGATCTTCACCAATGAGGCTTTTGATTGAAGAAGAGTTGTGATCTATGGTATAAACGTGTGCCCATTTATGTTGCTTCGATGAAAAGTGTAGAATTAGGAGTGTTTTGACAGAGTACTATAGCAGGTCACTACAGCAAATCACTGTAGTAAGACATTGTAGCAGTTTCTGTTCACAGCCGGCCGAAAATTTGATTTCCAAATAATCCACTCTGGCATATGGAAATTATCCACTCCTGTGTGGAAATTACACAGGCCGGTGTGGAAAATTGACAACGCCCTTGTATATGTCCCGCAAGTGCACGGGTTTATCGAGTAATTAAATCCCAGGTGAGTGAGTATCGTATTTACAGGCAGTAGGGAATAAAAATACTTAAACTGTTTCCCAACCAAGTGAAAAATGAATAATGATTTTGTTAACAAGATGCAATGTAAACAAGAATAAAAGAGATAATAAAGAGAAGCACAAGTAAAGGAGAGGTAGGGCAATCGATATAAATGGGGTACTCGAATATTGTTATGCCTAGTATGATTGTTTCAAGTGCAAAAACCTCTATTATGCTTCCTAACTAATGCATTCATGAGTCGTGGAGATCTTTCAATGCATGGTCCCAAATCTAAGGTCAACCATGCCTGACTCTATACATGTCCCGGAGGAGAAATTGAACAATCTCAACACCTCGCACTCGTACAAAATTGCAATGAGTTCTACGGATTCCAAGTGATAAATCCTCTTCCTAGATATAAACGTAACCCTTTTGTCTAGTTGGAAGGTCACTAGTCACAATTAAACCCTAGGTGCTAAAATCACTTCAACGCTTCACTCTGTTGCCTCTGCAACTAAACCCCAGCGGAAGGTCATTCCTTAGCCCATTCATTATACTATGACCGCAAAGAACTCAAAGGGGAAAGGGGATGCTCCGCTACCTCTTGGCTCACCCTCTCAACCTTCTCCAATCTAGCTTTGTCTAACTCTCATCGTGTGTCACTCATTCACAAGGGTTACCAATAAGAACTCTCAACCCTAGTGTCACTGTAAGGGAGTATTCATTCAATCAAGCATTCAATATTGAACTCGATTAAAGCATCAATTAATGAAAGCATAATAAAAGGTTTAATGAAACAAATACATCCTAGAGTTCACAATCCAAATACCCACTAGGGGGTTTAGCTCTCCATGGAGCTAGTTACAATCAACAATGAAATCGAATGTAAAAGCAAGTAATCTATGGAAAACCACCTCGATAGTCATGACGATGGTCTTGTGGAGAAGCCTCGACTCTTCTAAATGTCCCTTTGTCCAGCCTAGGATACACATCACTGGATCGATGCCGACGAAAGCTTACCCACTAACCTTCTTCCAAATGGAGGGTGATGTTGAAGCCGTAGAACCTCTCCAAATCCCTTGTCAATACCTTTCAAAACCCTAGCCACAATCCTCTCTGACATTGGGAAAAAAGATAGAGAAGAGAGAGTTGAAATCGGGGCTAGAATCGGGCGTCCACAAGGAGAACCATGTGGATTTTCCACAAGGGCCTGTGGAAATTCCGCACAGGCATGGATAAGTTCCACACGCCCGTGTGGATTCTCTGAACTTCAGTTTTTTAGGCGTCTATGAATAGTATCTACTACATTGAATTCCTACAGTGTTTTGCTAGAGTAACCTCCTACAATATCGACCCGAAACATTCCCGAATCCATGCTTTCATCGAGATAACGTAAACATGCACACGTTTAAGTCATAGATCACTTTGCTTCTTTAATAAGCGGCTTCGTTGGTGAAGATCTTGCTACCATTGCACAAGCCGAGATACTCGAATATGACTGCCCTTGCGCCCCTCCAAACCATCATGCTAACTAGAATAGAAGGAGGTTGGCACACATTCTTGCATCTTGAACCCAACTTATGTCTTCGCTTTTGAACCTTCTCAAGATTTCCTCCAAATAGTGCGTTCAAGATCTACATTGGCTTCTTTCTTTACCATTTGGCTTCACAACCCTATATGCATGAAAGTAACATAAATGCACACATATTAGTGCTAAAACCTGATAAAAGTAATGCTCATCATAAGGAAAGAACACTTCGCATTCTTATCACACAAACATTTATCAAACACCCTCACACTTAAGCTTTTGCTTGTCCTCAAGCAAAAAATTAAAACATTTAAGTATAGATGAAGGAAATATGCAAATGTTGGGGCTTAGGTTCACCAAAACATGCAAAGAGAGCATTCTATCAGTAAGGGAAATTTCAACATTAAATATGAAAAATCAATGCTCTAGCTAAAAACTCGAATCAAAAGGACAACGAACCCAAAATCGTTTAAGTGTGTGTAAACTCACTCAAGTCAACCCAAGGTATATTCCTCAAAGTTCTAAGTATAAGGGACTTATTTATATACACAAAGCAACAAAAATTAAAAAAATAGTAGTAGCTTCACATATCCTCTAAGGTACCCTTTTCCAAAGTGGCCGCTAAGGTGACTTTCACACTTTTGAAGTGGTAGCTCTTTCTACCAGGGTTGTAGCTTTCACTCATCCTATGAGATATCACTTTCTCTCATTAGGGCATAACTAGTATCCGACATATGAGAGTAACTTCATACTTCATAGGTGGGAGCTCTTTCCACCCAATAAGCACAACTAAATAATAAAACTATATATATATATATTTTATTATAAAAGAAACAACAATAACTAGTCCCTTTAACATCAAACTTGAGTTTCCAAAAAAGTTTTTAAAGAGTGAGTAGTGCAGTAAGTGTCAATTGTGTAAAAATTTCTAGAAATTCAAGCAAAAACTAGAGCATGAGAACATTCAATGTTAAAAATTCTTCTAAACTCAAGAATATAATCATTACAACTAAGGTGAACCGGTATTGGCTATGTGAGCATGTATATCAATCAAAACTAATATGAAGGAGATGTACATTATGAAACACCCCCGCACACTTAAGTTGTACATTGTCTCCAATGTAAACATGAAAGCTCACTCATAATATATCAAACAAGAATATATGTCGGAGAAGCAACCAAAACAATACTCCCCTGACTCCTAGTGTTGCATTTGATAGAGCTTAATCCTTGGGGATGTTGTTCCAATTGCTTGTGAAGCACACAAGGCCAAGTGCTGAAGCACCATGGCCGTGTCCATAACTAGTTCTCAGTTCCCATACTGACAAAACCATATGCACGCATACACAAGGGGGTTCGTGAAGCTCATTAAAAGCAAAAACAACTCGAGTAAATAAAGGATAAAGCAATGAATACAACTCGAGACATCAAAACTAAAAATAAACTAAGAAGGAAAGTCTTTTCTGAGTATACAAGTCCAAAATGAAATGCAAAAGTAAAGAAATTAAAAGCAGAATCAACTGTTGCTGTCATCAGGTCTCTGCTCCGCTGCTGATCCTGGTGCTAGATCAAAGGGTGCCAGTGGAGGAGGTGATGGTGATGCTGGAGGGGCTAGAGGTCTGCCAATCAATAGCTGCTGTAACACATCAAAATGGGCCACCATCTCAGTATACTGTGCTGACTGTATCACCCGAATCTTGATGATCTCAGACCACAATATACTCACAGTGCTCTCGAGCCTCTCAATATGATCATAGGCTCGGGAAAGGGTAATCGTGCGCCCTGAGGTCTCAGTCACCATCGGTGCGGAATTCTCAGCTATATCCCCTCCACCCTCAGCTCTCTTAGTGGTGGATGTGGTCAAAATGTAAACTCCATGCCCATATCTGTGCACTAATCCCATCATCCTGAGAGTATCGAGTCCAAGTGGAGAAGGAATAACTATCTTTTTGGCATCCCGAATAGCATCCATGAGGCCCATCCCCCAAATAAGTTTACTGATGTAGGGACCAGTAAATAATACTCTTACTCTCCCATTCTGGCCCTGGTATCGCAGGTAGTCTGCATAATGTGCCTCAGGTGAATTGGCATGGTTCGGACCATGGAATACAAATAAAGTAACCCCTGCCAGCTCAAAACTCCTGTGTTGTCGCCTCAGCCTTCCACAGATCTGTTAAGGATGTCAAATAAATACCTATAGCTCAGCCGGGACAAACATGTGGCCTTGGATACTCCTGGTTTATACAGCCCCTGTCCGCAAAAGGCTTGGTAACTTGCGGTTGTTAGGTTATATAGCAAAAATCAAATAACATTATAAGGGCATGCGGAAGCAATAATATATTTTCGATATATATTCTAATTGTCTTAATGAGGTTCTTAATTTAATTAAAAAACCTAGAAAATTACCTCTTAATGATTTTCTTTCTTTTGATGTGCCGAACTTATCTTTCGGATTGTCGTAGATCTCCTAGCGCCGAATGAAAGTTCCATGCGTCTAGATCACAAGATTTATATGAACATTAAATAAATGCCTATTTAATAAGAATAATAATGTATAATACAAATGAAATGCCTTAACACAAGTATTCTCGTTGGCATTCGAGGGTATAATCCTAACAATCTCCCACTTGTACTCAATGCCAACCAATATGGTATCTTAAACCCATCTTCTTAGGATGTCGATCTAACACGAGTTGTGATAGTGGTATGGTGAGTAGGTCAGCTAAGTTATCTGCTGAGGCTATTTTCTAGACGCCTATATCGCCTCTTCCAATGATCTCTCAAATGATGTGGTACCACCACTCGATATGTTTGGATATACTGTGAGACCTTGGTTCCTTCACCTGTGCTACAGCTCTATTGTTGTCACAATAACGTGATAATGAGAGCTTCCACATTTGGAACCACCAGACATTCTATCAAGAACTTCTTAATCCAACCAACCTTCGATGCACCCACATATTCAGTCTTAGTAGTGGAATCTACAGTAGTAACTTACAAGTATTTCATCTCACTGCTTTACCATTAAGAATGAATATAATTAAACCCTAAAGTGGATTTTCGGTCATCAACATCAGAGTGAAAGTGTGAATCTACATAACCATCCACACATAACTCTCATTGCTATAGATTAGAAGCATATCTTTAGTCCTAAAATACTTCAACATACACTTCATAGCTTTCCAAAGCTCCTTTAATGAGAAGTGCATGACCCCTATAAAGAAATATGTAACTATGCATAGAATGAATCATGTCCAACAAGGTTCGATACATTTGCTTAGCCACCCCCATTCAGTTGAGGAGTCGCTGGTGGTGCTAATTGTGAAACTTTCCCATGTTCCTTTAAGAACAAGTCAAACTTGGCATTCATAGACTCACCACCACGATTCGATCGTAGTGTCTTTATACGATAACCAATTTGATTTTCCACTAAAGCCATATACTTTCTAAACATGTCAATTACCTCTGACTTCTTCTTCATTAAGTATACATAACCATATCTAGAATGGTTATCGGTAAAAGTCATGAAAGAATGGAATCCACCGTCAGCCATCTCACTGATCGGCCCACAAACATCAGTGGGTAATAAATCTAAAAATTATGGTGCCCTCTCAGGATGTCCAATGAAAGGAGATTTGGTCATCTCCCCAAAAAGACAAGACTCACATGTCGGATAAGGATTCAATACCAATGGACCTACAAGGCCATTTTTCTCCAACTCATGAATCATTTGTTCTCCAGCATGACCTAATCTTAAATGCCATACAAGTTTTTTATTTATCTCATGCCTACCATGCCTTTTAGTGATAGCATTCACAACATATTTATTCTGGACATTTAGATAATACAATCAATTAACTAAAGAGGCATTGCTAACGAATTTATTTCCAAAATAAATATCACAATTAGTTTCACCAAATTTAAGGACATATCCTTTTCTCACTAAAACAGGAACATAAATAATGTTCTTTAGCATGTTTGGTAATACTTAACAATTCTCTAAAACTAAAACATGTCCGGAATATAAAAGAATATAAGTAGATCCTATGTAAGTTGCTATGACACTCTGTCCGCTTCCCACGTTGATCATCACCTTTCATTTTCCCAGCATCCATCTTCTTTCTATATTCTGATTCATAATACAAATATGAGCACTAGCTCCTTAATCAAGAATCCAAGATGTAGAAAATACAAAAATTGAACAATTTGTTTTTAAAACAAATTATTCCATACTTGTAGTGCCATCTGCTCTGAGCTGTGGACAATCCCGCTTCCAATGACCGGCCTCGCCTCAATGGAAACACTTGCCTGCTTGCTTGGAGCTTTCACTCGCATAAACCACAGGAGCCACACCTTTATTCTTACCTACTCCTCCCACTACTTTGGGAGCCAGGGCATTCTGCTTCTTGGCCATCTTTTTCTTCTTGGGCTTTGAGGGCCTAGAAGTAGAGATAGTCAAAGCAATAGCATCTTTCCCTTTAGTCTTCATTTGAGACTGAGTACTTACTAGCTTGTTAAGAAGACCAGCCAGTGTGCACTCAATCTCATTCATGTTAAAATTAACATTAAACTGAGAGAAGGAGTCAGGAAGAGACTACAAGATGAGATCAACCTGAAGGTTGTAGTCCATGGAAAAGTCAAGAGCTTCCAACCTCTCAATAATAGAGATCATCTTGAGGACATGCTCTCCAACTTCTCCACCCTCACTCATCTTTGCCCTAAAAATCTCTCTCGATATTTCATACCGAGTAGTCCGACTATGCTCTCCATAGAGTCGCTGCAAGTGCAACAGTACCGATCTCGAATCACTCATCTTTTCATGAGAGCTTTGCATATCACTGCTCATGGAGGCTAACATATAGCTCCTCACTCGCAAGTCGTCCTCAAGCCATTTTAGATAAACGTCTTGTTCTTCCTTACTTGCCTCCGGTGGAGGTTCGGTAGGAATATTGGCATGAAGAATGTACCCGATTCGCTCTAAATTGAGGACTATTCTCAAATTCCTGAGCCAATCTACATAATTGGGCCCGGTAAGGGCATTTTTCTCAAGCAAAATATTAACTGGGTTATGAGTCATATCGAGAAATAAACTGCAAGAAAATAAATACCAGATTATTAGTTTATTTATATTATACTCAAGTTATATTAAGTCTTTAAATAAAACTTGGCTCACACTACATTTTTCGAAATCTACACTCCCACTATAGAAATCGGAAATCCTCGTTGGTAGGATCTCGTAGTGAGTGATTGTGTTCTTTATTAAATCCAGTGGAGCTCAACCCATACAGTATAATTGCACCACTAGAGTTAATGAAATGGCGTCCGATGCCAACCTATTCCATAGGTAGTCCAATCAATTTTGGCCCATAGTTTACCAAGCCTCAACCCATATAGTTTAATTGGCCCGTAAACTATCTTAGTTAAGCCCACCAACTTCTGTCAATCTAACAATTGAATTCCACCCCCTCAACCCATACAGTATAATTGGGGAGGAATTTGTTTTGATTGATGACATCCAATGCACTAAATGTTCTTAAAATTATAAGCGAATACAAGTCCCCCTCGTACAGGGAAGATATCATGCACCCACATAACTCTAATCACCCAAAGCTTGGTGAAGAGCCAGGACATTCCATGGCCTTCAACTTTGTGTTATTCTTTTGGGAGAATTGTTTACAAGTTATTAGTTGGGTCTCACATTACATTAATCATGCATGTATTAATAAGACATACATTCACATTCAAGCTATCACATGCATACGATCATGAACATCTTTGATTAACCTAATTTAATAGATTAATCTAAAATAAAATCCTAAACTATTACATGGCTTTGCGCTCCATACAAAAGGACTTTACGCCAGGCTTCTTGCTCCACGTATTATCGGGCTCTTGTGTCACTTTATATTTTCTCTAAAATTAACAAATATGTATCTTAGATACAATATACTTTTGCAAAAATTAAAGAAAATAACATTGGACACAACATGGCCCAAATACATAAGTAAAAAATAAAATAAATATAAAAGCCCTAAAGTTCATGATAGTATGCTATCCATTCATTCAACACATCAAATAAAAATAAAAATAAAAATAAATAAATCATAAATTACATTGGTGTGGATTCCATTTTATTTAAAATAAAATAAATAAACAAATAATAATAACAACAAATAAAATAATAACATAATAATATAAATACTAAATAAATAAATAAATAAAATTGACGTGGCCCACGCCCTGCGCAGTGCTCGTCCCGCGCAGCACTGCGAGGCAATTGCGTGGGCCCACACAATTATTATTATTATTATATTAATTATTTATTTATATATTATTATATATATATATATTAAACAAATCAATCTTCTACAAGGCCACCGGTACTGTGCAACACAACTTTTGATTTATTTAATATATATATATATATTTCAACATCATTATTATCATTATTATTATTATTTATATAAAATTTTAAATAAATTATGAAACCCTATCTCAAAATAAAAATTATGCATAAAATATAATTTTATCATGAATCTTTAATTTTATATAATAATCAAATAATGATCACCAATGCAATTTTATGATTTTTAAACCTAGTGCTCATTAAACCTGTCTTTGCTACCAATGTTAGGTTATATCGCAAAAATCAAATAACATTATAAGGGCATGCGGAAGCAATAATATATTTGCGATATATATTCTAATTGTTTTAATGAGTATCTTAATTTAATTAAAAGTCCTAGAAAATTACCTCTTAATGATTTTCTTTCTTTTGATGCGCCGAACTTATCTCTCGGATTGTTGTAGATCTCCTATCACCGAACAAAAGTTCCATACCTCTAGATCGCAAGATTTATATGAACATCAAAATAAATGCCTATTTAATAAGAATAAGAATGTATAATACAAATGAAATACCCAAATACAAGTATCCTCATTGGCATTTGAGGGCATAATCCTAACAGCGGTGCGGTCAAGGTGCTAGGGTATCTGTGTATCCTCATTGGCATTCGGCAAGTGTCCATACTTCTCAGTATCTGTGTATGTCTTGTCATAAAAGCCCATATGAACTGAAAACTCAGTGACAATCATGGTAAAATGACGTCTGAACGCTCTGAACTGCATGACATCAATGATGTCAAATCTCCAATATGGCTGCCCAAACTCAAAAGAGGCCAGAACCTCCAGTGTCAGTGTACGGATTACTGGCTTTCGATCCACTAACAACAAGAAATGGCAAAGAAGAGAGAGAGTAAAATGTTTACAGATGAAATGGGTATGAAAACTTCGAATTCGGTGTGGAAATTGACTGGAAATCACTCTAAAACAGTGGTGAGAGGTCGGGAAATGTTTTAAGAGTGGTTTTCGAGTGTCTGGAAGGGTAATGGATGAAAATTTCAATGAGATTATTTTTACAGGAAAATCGTGTCTCTTGGAATTTTGCACATCCACACGGGCCTGTTGAAATTACCCACGCCCGTGCGCCACCACAGGAGAGAGCCACAAGGGCAGACACACGCCCCTGTGTGCTCTTGAGAAAACACACAATATCTCAGGAAATTACCCATGCCCTTGCGCCCGACCCACAGGGGAAGACGCCGCCCTTGTGGACTCTCTATCCAACTGAGAAAATTCATTAAGTGTTTCGCACCTCCGTATGGAAATTCCGCATAGGCGTGGATCATTACTGGCCAATTCATAGGGGCAGACATACACACCTGTGTATTCTCCTAATGGAGGAGTGCTCTTCTGCAGAGATCCACAAGGGCTTGTGGAAAATACCCCACGCCTGTGCGTCTGTCACAAGATCGCCCATAGGGGCGAGTCCACGCCCCTGTGTGCTCTTGGGAAAAATTTATAAGTGTCTGCAGGAAGACGCACGCCCCTGTGGAAATTACCCACGGGCCTGCGGATATCACCAGGTTGCTTACAGGGCCGAGTCCATTCCCCTGTGCCTTCTCTGGACGAGCTTACAATGTAAATCCCGTACGTTTCTTCTGGATGCCTTAAAAACTCTACAGGCTCTGCAGAAAATTCTTGAACATGTATACACACTCAGAGCCTGCCCTATTATGCATAATATACCAGGGAAAAACATGAGAAACTAGCTCGCACGACCAAAACTTGGCCAAATCAACATGAAAGCACATGATGACATAAAAAATCCACAAGAAAACACACAACAATGCATCAAACATATAGACACCAACACTCAACACTTTATTCATGCAAAACCTAAATTATCAACTAAGTAAAACAGTAAACACTTGTGTTGCCTCCCAAGAAATTCTTATTTAACGTCACTAAGCTTGACGTACCTTGTCTTACCTCACGGGGGTTCATAGATGAAGGTTTCCCTCTTAGCCATATCTTGAAAGCATGATGGGCAAAGTCTCTTGAAGGTAGAGGGGGAGTTATCGGGCTTGGTACCACTTATCAAGGGTTCATCCAACTTGTTCGGTTCACGCACATCCGCAATAGCCTTGGGCCATTTCTTGTGGCGTCTCCTCGCCCTCTTCATCTTCGCGAGCACCTTCTTTATGATTCACGGAGTAAATGGTACCTATTCTTCCTGACCAAGCATCATTACTTCTTCATTGTCCATCTCTTGGTCAAACAAACCCTCGTACGGGTCCGGATTGAACATTTCCTTCATGTATTCATCAACAATTTCATCTGTAGTGTTAAGAAAGTAAAGAGTATCATCAAAGTGAAGAGAATGTCGCATGGCTTCGGTGAGGCGGTATGTGAGCTTATCATATCAAACCCTCATGTTGTACTCCCCACCGTCCATATCTATCAATGCCTTGGAAGTGCGCAAAAATGGACTCCCAAGTATCAAAGGAACATCCGCATCCTCATCGACGTCCAACACCACAAAATCTATAGGAAATATATACTTGTTAGCTTTGACAATCACATCTTCAATGATGCCCCTCAGATGTGTCACTGCTCAGTCATCCGAGTGGGCCTAGACTCTCCCAAGCCTAGATTCTAGAAGAAGAAATATGGCATAACGTTAATACTGACCCTTGAGTCCACCAATACCATTTTTTCACCCAAGTTGCTAATGTTGCAAGTAATGTTGAAGCTTCCTGGGTCTTTCTTCTTGTTCGGCATATTCTTTTGCAAAATCACCGGGTAAGAGGCATCTAAAATCATGGAGGCACTCTCCTCCAACTTCCTCTTGTTGGTTCATAAGTCCTTCAAGAATTTTGCATACTTAGGTATTTGGGACAATGCCTCAACAAAGGGAATATAGATGTGGAGTTGCTTGAACAAACTGAAGAACTTCTTGTATTGTTCATCCACTTGGTCATTCTTCAATCTAGAGGGATAAGGGATTCTTAGCTTGTGAGGTGGGGCTGCCACCTCCTTCTGTTTGTTTGTTCCCTCCTCTACTTCTATGACCTCAGGTGCATCTACATTGGGCTTCTCACTTGAAAACTTACCCTCAACCTCATGACCACTTGTCAAAGTGATCACCTTCACATGCTCTTTAGGATTGGTCTAGCTATTACTCGGCAAGCTTCCTTGTGGTTTCTCTGATAGAGAGTTCGCAATTTACCTCACTTGGTTCTCAAGATTATGCAATGAAACGGTGTGGTTGTGAAGTGTAGCCTCGACTGATTAAAACCTTGTATCTGACAATTGAACAAATCTAGTTAAAGCCTTCTCTAAATCGGACATCCGGGTTTCCATGCCAGACACTCTATTCTCCATGTTTGGGGCTTGTTGTTGTTGGGAACCCGATGCTGCCATGACCTTTTGTGGTCCTTGGTTGCTACATGAAAAATTGGAATGACTCCTCAAACCCTGATAGTAGGTGTTGCTATATGGATTGACTTGGTTCCTCATAGCATTACCCACAAAGTTGACTTTCTCCACTGAAGATGCATCACTAATAGAGATCAGGCAATCAGAGGGAGCATGTCCTCCACCACACCCGGTGCAAGTAGTCACGGCTGCCACGCTATTAGAAATTAGAAGGTATAACTTCTTACTAAATGATTCCTCTTGGGTCGCTAAAGAAGTTACTGCATCTATCTCACAGAGCCCGGCCACCTTTTTCCTTTCCCGTGCATTCCATTGATAATAGTTTATGGCCATGTCTTTCACTAACTATCGGGCTTCTTACGGGGTTTTACTGCCCATCGTACCTCCTGTGACAGCATTAAGTAATTGCCTTGTACTATGATTCAAACCACTGTAGAAAGTCTGAATAATCATCCATTTGGGAAATCCATGTTGTGGGCACCTCCACAAAAGATCCTTGAAGCACTCCCATGTCTCAAACAATAACTCCAACTCCATCTGTCTAAACCACGATATCTCATTGCGAAGCTTGGCCAACTTTGTTGGAGGAAAGTATTTAGCACGAAAAGCTTCGACCATCTCATTCCAAGTCGTGATGGAGGCTTTGGGTAAGGAATGAAGCCACTGCTTGGCTCTTCCCTTAAGAGAAAATGAGAAAGTCCTCAATCTAATAGCATCATCCGATACACCATTAATCTTCAGCATATCACAAACTTCCAATAAGTTCTCTATATGGTTGTTTGTATCCTCATCTGCCAAACCATTTAATAGTGTTGACTGCTGAATCATCTGGATGAATGCTGGTTTTAGCTCCAAGTTTGAAGATGTAATCGCGGGGCGCACAATGCTAGATTGTGTCCCCAGTACTGACGGTCTGGCGTAATCAGATAATGTTCACTGTTGTTCATTCTGTTCAGCCATGTTGTCAGATCTTTCAACTTCACTTTAGCTAGATTTGACAGTTCTTGCACTGGTTCTTTCCCTTTTCTTCAGAGTGTACATTCAAGTTCGGGATCTCCTTCAATTAATATCGAAGATTTTCCTCGGGTCATTACCTGAAGTTAACCAAATGAAAGAAAAAGAAATCAGAATGATGATAGAAAAAGAAGATATGGAATAGGATGAATGAATGAATAGCTAAGAAAACAAAGTGCAAAGTATCTCTAAATGCCTATTCCCCATCAACGGAGCCAAAAACTTGACAACGCCCCTTGCGTATGTTCCGCAAGTGCACGGCTTTGTCGAGTAATAAAATCCTAGGTGAGTGGGTATCGTATCCATAGGGAGTAGAGAATAAAAATAGTTAAATTGTTTCTTAACCAAGTGAAAGATAAATAATGATTTTGTTAACAAGATCTAATGTAAACAAGAATAAAAGAGACAAGAAAGAGAAGCACAAGTAAAAGGGAGGTAAGACAATCGATATAAATGCGGTACTCGGATATTATTCCGCCTAGGACGATCGTTTCAAGTGCAAAACCCTCTATTATGCTTCCTAACTAATGAATTAATGAGTCGTGAAGATCCTTCAATACATGGTCCTAAATCTAAGGTCAACCATGCCTGATACTATACATGTCCCAGAGAAGAAATTGAACAATCTTAACACCTTGCACTCGTACAGAATTGCAATGAGTTCTAGGGATTCCAAGTGATAAATCCTCTTTCTAGATGTAAACCTAACCCTTTGATCAAGGTGGAAGGTCCCTAGTCACAATTAAACCCTAGGTGCTAAAATCACTTCAACGCCTCGACTCTTCTAGAGGTCCATTTGTCTAGCCTAGGATACACATCGCCGGATCGGTGCAGACGAAAGCTCTCCCACTAACCTTCTTCCAAATGGAGTGCGATGTCAAAGCCATAGAACCTCTCCAAATCCCTTGCCAATACCTCTTAAAACCCTAGCCACAACCCTTTCTTAAGTTGGGAAAAAGATAGAGAAAAGAATGCTGAAATCGGGGTTGAAATCAGCTTTAAATAGGGCTGGAATCGGGAATCCACACGCCCCTGTGAATTCTCCACACGGGCCTGTGGAAATTCTGTGTAGGCATGGGTAAGTTCCACACGCCTGTGTGGATTCCCTAAACTTTACTATTTTAGCCGGCTGTGAACAGTACCTGTTACAGTGAATTTCTACATTGTTTTCCTAAAGTAACCTCGTATAGTACCTGCCCTAAACATTCCCTAATCCATGCTTTCAACGAGATAACATAAACGGTCACACGAATACGTAGTAGATTGCTTTGCTTCTTCTATAAACGGCTTCATTGGTGAAGATCTTACTATCAATGTACAAGTCGGATACTCAAATGTGATTGGCCTTGTGTCCCTCCAAACCATTATGCTAACTTGAATACAAGGAGGTCGGCACACATTCTTGCATCTTGAACCCCACTTATGTTTTCGTGTTTGAACCTTCTGAGGATTTTTTCCAAATAGTGCGTTCACGATCTACATTAGCTTCTTTCTTTACCATTCAGCTTCACAACCCTATATGCATTAAAGTAACATAAATGCACACATATTAGCGCTAAAACCTGATAAAAGCAATGCTCATCATAAGGAAAGAACACTTGGCATTCTTATCACACAAACACTTATAAAAAATCTACAGGGGCATGTGGATGCCTTATTTCAGCCCTAATTAAGCCGAGATTCAGCTCGATTTTGGGGAACTTCTTTCCCCTTCTTTCCAACTTTTCTCCATCTTTTGAGAGACCGTCGGCTAGGGTATTAAAAGGCTTTTGGCACGTCTTTGGAGTGGTTCTCCAGATTCGACACCACACTTGACTTGGAAGAAGGTTATTGGAGAAGCTTTCATTGGCACCGATCCAGCGAGGTGGCTCCTAGGCCGGACAAGGGAACCTTTGAAGATGACGAGGCTACTCCACAAGACCATTGACATGAATATTGAGGTAGGTTTTCCTATGGATTGCTTATCTTTGCTTTAGATTTCATTGTTGATTATATTGTGCTCCATGGAGAGCTAAACCCCCTAATGGGTACTTGTATTTTGTAAACCCTAGGATGTTATTGTTTCATTGACTTTCCATTATGCTTTCCTTAATTGATGCTTTTAATTGATTTCTAATCTTGAATGCTTGTTGAATGATTTCTCCCTTAGAGTGACACTAGGGTTGAGAGTCAATATTGGTAATCTTGGTGGATGGGTAACACACCATGAGGGTTAGACAAAGCTAGATTGGAGAGGTTGAGAGGGTGAGTCAAGAGGTAGCAGAGCGTCCTTTTTCCCCTCCGATGTGGTTTATACTACCTCCATTTGCTAGAGTTCTTTGCGGTTACAATAGAGTGAAGTGCTAAGGGATGAACTCCGCTGGGGCTTAGTCGCACGAGCAATAGAGTGAAGCGTTGAAGTGACTTTAGTATCTGGGGCTTAATTATAACTAGGGGTCTTTCGCCTGGACCAAAGGGTTAGATATACATATAGGAATAGGGTTTATAACTTGGAATCTCTAGAACTCCATGCAACTTTGTGCCATGTGTGGTGTTGAGACTGAGCAATTTCTCCACCGAGACATAGTGTAGGGTTAGTCATGGTTGACCTTAGGTTTGGGACCGTATGCTTTAGGATTTCCATGACTCATTGAGCATTAATTAGGAAGTATAATGGTAGGTCTTGCACTAGAAGGATAAGTCGTAGGGGGAGCATTGTCCGAGTAACCCACTTCTATCAATTGCCTTACATCTCACTTACTTGTGCCTCTCATTCTTGTTCCTTTTATTTATGTTTACATCACATCTTATCAACACAATCATTGTTTATATTTTTCATCTTTCTTTATGAATTTTATTTTGGACTTGTATACTCAGAAAGGATTTTCATTATGAGTTTATCTTTTATTTATTCCTCGACCTATATTTCATTGTCTTGTCTTTTATATACTCGAGTTGTTTTTGTTTTTATTGAGCTTCACTGAACCCCCTTGTGTATGTGTGGAGATGGTCTTGTAAGTTTGGGAATTGAGAACTAGTCATGGACACGGCCAATGTTTTGCCGTGTGTGCTTCACAACCAGTTGGAACTATACTCCCGAGGATTTAGCTCCATCAAATGCAACACTAGGAGTCAGGGGAGTATTGTTTCAATTTCCTACTCGCACATGTGTTTTAAATTGTATTACTTTTATTGTACTTGCATGTGTACATTGAAGCCAATGTACATCCTAAGTGTTGTTGGGGGTTCACATTGCACATGTCCTTTACATAAATTTTGATTAACATACATATTCACGTAGCCAATGGCGGTTCACCTTAGTTACAATGAGTGTATTCTTGAGTTTAGGAGAAGTTTTAACATTGAATGTTTTCATGCTCTAGTTTGTTCTTGAATTTCTAGGAATTTTTACCCGATTGACACTTGTTGCACCACCCACTCATGAAACTCTTTTGGAAACTCAAGTTCGATGTTTAAGTGACTAATTAGTTTTGTTTCTTGTTTTATTTTGTGAAAAAAAACAAAAAACAAAAAAACATTTGGAAAAAAGAAAAGAACGAAAATATATGGTTTAGTTGTGCATTTGGGGTGGAAAGAGCTACCACCTATAAAGTATGAAGCTACTTTCATAAGTCAGATACTAATTATGCCCTAATGAGAGAAAGATCTATGACAAGGTCCCCTTGCGTATATCCCGCAAGTGCACGGGTTTGTCGAAGTAATAATCCCGGGTGAGCGGGTATCCAATACACAGGGAGTAGGGAGTAAAGACACTTAATTTGATTCTTAGCTATGTGGAATATCAACAATGATAAGTGTGACAATGATTCAATTCTCAACAATTAAAGCCAACAAGTAAGAGAGCAAAAGTAAGGAGGAGGTAAGGCAATCAATAAAGATGGGGTACTCGGATGATGCTTCACCTAGGATAATCGCTTCAAGTGCAAAAACTCTCTATTATTCTTCCTAATCAATGCAATGGTGAGTCATGGAAATCCATACATACATAGTCCCAAATCTAAAGTCAACTATGCCTAACTCTATTCATGTACCGGAGGAGAGATTAAATAACCTCTCAACCTCACACTCGAATAAAGTTGCAATGAGCTCTAGAGATTCCAGGTGATAAATCTCTTCCTAATTATAGACCTAACACTTTGGTCCAGGCGGAAGGTCCTAACCACAATTAAGCCCTAGATACTAAGATCCCCTCAACGCTTCACTCCATTGAATGCGCAACTAAGCCCCAGCGGAGATTCATCCCTTAGACAATTCACTCTATTATGGCCGCAAAGAACTCAAGGAGCAGGTAGAATCTATCACGTCCCGAGAGGAAAGGGGACGCCTCTGCACCTCTCGACTCGCCCTCTCAACCCTCTCCAACCTAGCTTTGTCTAACGCTCATGGTGTGTCACTCACTAACAAGGTTACCAACAAGAACTCCCAACCCTAGTGTCACTCTAGGGGAAATGTTCATACAATCAAGCATTCAAGGTTGGAACTCACAATAAACATCGATTTATTGAAAGCATAATAAAGAAGTTCAATGAAACGAATACATCTTAGGGTTCACAATCACCCAAGTACCCACTAGGGGTTTAGCTCTCCATGGAGCTAAGTATAATCAAAGAAATCGAATGTAAAAGCAATGAATTCATAAAGAAACCACCTCGATGGTCGTGTCGATGGTCTTGTGGAGAGTCCTCTATTCGTCGCAAGGGATCTTTTGTCCGGCCTAGGATACACCTTGCCAGATCGATGCTGACAAAAGCTCTCCCAATAACCTTCTTCCAAATGATACGCGATGTCTGAGTCATAGAACCTCTCCAAAAACATAGCCAATACCCCTCAAAACCCTAGCCGAAGCCCTCTCTAAAGTTGGGAAAAAGATGGAGAAAAGAATACCAAAAATCGAGGGGCTGAATCGGCTTTTAAATAGAGGGTCTGGAATCGAGGCGGCTCCAGGCGTGGACGGTACACGCCCGTCAGTGAATTTCCACACGGCCGTGGATAATTTCCACAAGCCCGTGTGGATTCTCTGCTTCTCCGATTACTCGCGTACGTGAACAAGTATTGCTACGATGATATGCTACATTGTTGTCAGATTCTCTACTACGCCTTCGACCTGAATAACTTCCCCAATTCCATATTTTTCATCGGGATAATGCAAAGCGGGCACACGCTTTACGTCGTGAATCACTTGCTTCTTCAATGATATGCATGTCGGTGGAGCTCTCGTTCTTATGTGCATAAATCGGAATGCTCGAGTGTGACCGCCTTTTGTGCCCTCGCAAATGGATGTGCTCACTCGAATGCTAGGAGGTTGGCACACACTCTAGCATCTCACACCTGACCTATGTCTTCGCGTTTGAACCTTAGCGAGATTTCCTCCAAAATAGGTGCATTATGATCCACATTGGCCTATTTCCTTCATACTCGGCCTCATAACCCTACCTGCATAAAAGTAACATAAAAACACACATATTAGTGTAAAAACCTGAGAAAAGTAATGCTCAACATAAGGAATAAACACTTCGCATTCATATCGCACAAGCACTTATCAATCTATCTCATGGGATAAGTGAAAGCTACCACCCTGGTAGAAAGAGCTACCACCTCAAAAGTGTGAAAGCCACCTTAGAGGCCGCTTCGGAAAGGGCTACCTTAGAGGATGTGTTAAGCTACTACCATCTTTTTGCTTTGTTATGTTGTGTAGATAAATAAGTCCCTTATACTTGGCACATTGAGGAGTATACTTTGTGTTTACTTGAGTGAGTTTACACACACTTACACGATCTCAGGTTTGTTGATCCTTTTTATTAGAGTTATTAGCTAGAGCATTTATTTTTTCGTATTTAGTGTTAAAATTTTCCTTACTTGCAGAATGCTTTCGTTGCATACTTTTGTGAACCTAAGGCCAAGCACTTTCAATTTTTGCTTCTTCTATGCTTCAATGTTTTATTTCCTTGATTGAGGAAAAGCAAACACATAAATATGGGGGAGTTTGATGAGTGTTTGTGTGTTAAGAATGTGAGGTGTTCTTTCCTTACGATGAGCATTACTTTTATCAAGTTTAAGCGCTAATATATGTGTGTTTGTGTTCTTTTGCGCATGTAGGGTTGTGAAGCTAAGTATTAAGAAAAGAAGCCAAAAGTAGATCGTGAACGCACTATTTGGTTGAATCTTGGAAGGAACAAACGCAAAGACACAAGTGGGAATCTAAGATATGGGAATGTGTGGCGACCTCCATGAATTGAAGCTATTATAATGAGTTAGAGTGGCACAAAGGCAGTCACATTTGCATATCCCTACTTGTGCATTGATAGCAAGATCTTCACCAACAACGCTTTTAATTGAAGAAGAGTTGCGATCTACGGCATAAACAAGTGCTCGTTTATGTTGCCTCGATGAAAAGTATCGAAATGGGAGTTTTTCGGTGGAGTACTATAGCAAAAATCTACAGGGGAGTGTGGACGCCCGATTCCAGACCTATTTAAGCCGCGATTCAGTCCGATTTTGGGGAACTTATTTCCCGTTCTCTCTAACTCTTCTCCATATTTTGAGAGATCGTCAGCTACGGTTTTTAGAGGCTATTGGCATGTCTTTGGAGTGGTTCTCTGGATTCGACACCATGCTTCGCTTGGAAGAAGGTTATTGGGGAGCTTTGGTTAGCACCGATCCGGTGAGGTGTGCCCTAGCCAGACAAGGGGACCTTTTGAGAAAGACGAGGCTACTCTACAAGACCATCGACATGAATACCGAGGGGCTTTTCTTAAACGTCCGAATATGTGTGTGAACCACAAGTGCATGGGTGTCGAAGTAATAAAATACTCGGTGAGTAGGGTAGTCGAATCCACAGGGAACATGGCTACTAGTATTAACTTCTTCTCTGCTTTCTACCTTAATGATAAATGGAAAAGTGTGGTGATATAATGTGCGAAGAAATGAATACTAGAGATGAATATGCGAGGGTGAAATGGAGGGAGAATCTCAATCAATAAAGATGAGGTACCCGGGCAATGCTCCCCCTAGGATCTAACATGAAGTTCAAGATTCACTAAATGCTTCTTAACCGAGTCTAATGAGTCAATGTAATCCAAGAACAACCGATCCTCATCTTCAAGTAATCGGTACTAGTCTCCTACAAGGTCCTGGCGGAGAAATCGCTCAATCTCAACACCTCACAGCCCATATGACCGCAATAAGCTCTAGGATACCTAAGAGTAAAACCGATTCCTAAAGATAGATCCAACCCTAATTCCCGGCAAAGGATCCCTAACCCCCTACAAGGTCCCAGCAGAGAAATCTCTCAATCTCGCATCTCACACCAAACATGGTTGCATATATTCTAGGGAATACGGAGATAGGAAACACTCCATCGAAAGGGAAAGGGGACGCTCCACGATCTCATGACTCACTGTCTCAACCCTCTTTAACCTTGAAGTTCTAACTCTAATGGAGACCTCTCTCTCATCAAAGTAAGAAATCATCCAAATCCAATTAACCACAAGGATTAATAAAACAACCAAGCAATGGGAATACAACATTAAAGCTCAAATCAACTCGGATTTAATAGAAACATAAAGCAACTCAATACAAAAACATAGATCCTAGGGTTCACATGCCCAAAAACATAGATCCCGTGTGGGCTGTAGGAATTTCCACGCATGTGTGTGAATAGTAATTTTGCTACATTACTGCTACAGTAAAATTACCACATTGTTTTGCTACATTACTTTGCTACAGTGATTTCCATAAACGTGATCCAAACATTCTTCTCTTTAGGCACATAATCGGGCACACGATTTTGTGGTAGACTATAAGACATTTCTTCATCGACGTGTCTTAAAAGATCTTGAAATCCACACAAAGAGTAGGAATATGAAGATGTGACTACATTTGTGCCCTTCGAAATGGTGAATTGACTTGTATATCCATGGAAGTTGGCACACATCTCCTCATTCAAAAACTCCTCTTGTGCTTTCATCCTATATTTGCACAAGAACTCTCAACATAGTGCCTTAATAGCCTATCTTTGCTTCCTTTTGCATTTCCAATGCATTAACAACCTATATGTATAAAAGAACACCCAATACATGATATGAGCTTTAAATCACATATAAAATGATGCTCAATGCATGTAAAACACATATAAAAACATGTTCACTCAAGCACTTATCAAACTCCCCAACACTTAAGCCTTTGCTTGTCCTCAAGAAAAATTAAACATTAAACTCATGGAAAGAAAAGAGAAGTGCTTGGCCTTAGGTTCACCAAGAGGGTAAAAGAATAAAATTCTAAAGTTATGGAGAAAATAGAACCCTAGACAAAACAATCCAATCAAAAATGAAAGTGATAAAATCCGAATGCATGTGTGTGTGAAAAACTCAACTCATGTTGACACTATGTCCACTACTAAGTTCTTATTAACACGGGACTTATTTATAAACAAAAGAATAGGTAATAGCTTCACACTTTCGAGGTGGTAGCTTTCACGCATCCCATGAGATAGCTCTTTCTCTCATTAGGGCATAACAAGTATCCGACTTATGAGAGTAGCTTCATACATCATGGGTGGTAGCTCTTTCCACCCCCTATGTACAAACAACAAACAATTTCCAAATTTTTTCAATTTTTATAATTGTTTTTATTATTTTTCTGATTTTTCTGTTTTTTTTTAATAAGACTAGCACACTAAAGTCCCAAAAATAATAAACTAGAGCCTTCATAGGTCTAAAGAGTGAGAAAAGTGCAGCAAGAGCAATCGGACGAAAATATTCAAGAAAATTGGATGAAAACTAGAGCATGATAAAATCTAATGTTTACAACCTCCAAAAACTATGAATTAAACTCTTAACCCTAAGGTGAACCTTCATTGGAAACAAGAGAATGCTCATGAAAACACAAGTAAAAGTTATGTATAAGGTGAACCTTCCCCCACACTTAAGATGTACATTGTCCTCAATGTACACACGTAAGAACAATAAGAGTAGTATCCATAGAAGCATAATGTGTGTGGGAATGCAATTAAAAAAATACTCCCCTAAACTCCTTGTTCATCCTTTTGTGAAATCTAACTCATGGGTGTGTTGTATAGGCTGTGAAGGTCACATGACTGTGGAATAAGGTCACGAGGTCGTGTCCATGACAAAAACATCATCACATCACTCTCAAGGTCATCTACACGTATACAAGGGGTTCAGTGAAGCTCAACAAAATAGAAAAGATGTACGAGTTCTTATGAGTAAAATAAATGAAGCACAAACTCGCACAAACAAAACAAAGCACAAAGATAACTAAAGTCTAAAATATAAAATAAAGAAAACTAAAAATGAAAAAAAGATTGAAGAAAACTAAAGACTCATGAGTGGGATGCCTCAAACATCAACATCATGTGTTGGCGATGTCGGTGTGCCATTGATGGTTGGGATGGTCCCCAAACCTGGCGTGAACGATTATTGGCAAGTTTCTTGGTCCTTAGTCCCAACCCTAAAAATAAAGCTTCAAAAGAAGTTAGTTCAGCATGAATTTGATGAATACAGGGTTCCACACAGGCGTCGAAGGCAAGCCACATACATCGCTCGCTTTCTATCGGGTACTTTTTCCAGCCCCACGCGGTGGCAAGCGATGCACCCGCGTGGGCTCGTTCTGAGCTTGGCCAGGGCGCAACGGAGGTGCATGGCGCCAGGCCGAGCGGCAGGCCAGTCCATACACCCACATGGATGCACGGCCGAGGGGCTGGAGATCCCACGTGGGCCGTGGGCTTGCCACGCGCCCGCGTGGGTGCACGGCCGAGTGGGTGGCCAGCTCATCGCCAGTCAGCATGGGGGCCCAACCACGGCCAATAAACCATGGTTGGGCTCCAACGCTTCCAAATATATATCATCCATGCATTCTAGAGTGTTTCTACAAGATTTTCCATGGAAAACAACACTTATAAACTAATAAAACTTCATGGATTGGCAAACTAAGGGCATGGAGAAAATGGGAGAAGGTGAAGTTTACCGGAGCAAATTAGTGAAGGAAACTTAATGCAAATGCTGGTATAACACTTTTGAATCTCCAAGGAGTTAAAGAAAATTGGTTTTTGTGCTCA
>NW_024087316.1:0-75439 GCF_009730915.1 Dioscorea cayenensis subsp. rotundata
GAATCATTTATAAATTTGCAGCAAGGAGAATATTGGTTCCTAAAGTTGAAAAAAAGTTCATATCATCCCTAAAGAGGAACTTTTATGTTCAATTTCAGCACTCTGTTTGCCAAGTGCATGACACCATTTCACTCGTGTTTATATCCCAGAATATAACGGTGTAATAGTAGACAGTGTCCTAAATAACAACATTTCACCATTTTGATCATATCTTTTTTTATGCTTGTAATTGCATTAACAGCCTGTCTGCTATTAGCACATGGTGATCCATTCCATGTCAATTGAGGTTAAAAGTACAAGAGCTAAGTCCACAAACAGCTGTTCTAACAAAATATGCAAAACCAGATGAAAAATTAAATTTGTCACGCCTCTGGTCTCACACATTATTCAGATGCCATTACTGTATGCAGCTGGAGAGTTCAAAGTAAGTGTAGCAATATATTAAATAGATGGAGAAAAAGGAAACAAACCTCTCAAATGAATAAGTCCCCCATGAATTCTTGAGCACCTCTCAAGATTAAAATTTTGCAAGGTTACTTAAGTTGGTAAAAGCTTCTATTCCTTCTGCAGTGAGGCCTTTGTTTTTAATAATACTTAGAGACATCAATTGCAAAAGACCTATCAGGAATAATAGTGTCACAATGAGATGAGCAGCTTTTCATTATTATAATTAGAGCTAGAATAAAAAAACATTTATGATAGTATAGCACTTAATACTTCAATAAATACAATAAATTCAGCATATTTAAATAACATTGTAAAAGATCTTAAGCTTTAAAGTTCAGATAATTTCAGCAAATAGAATTTCTAAAAGTAACCCCATGAAACACTGCAGTTTTCGGGCTGGCCAAGTTAAGTTTGAACAGAGTGAATGAATAAGCATTAGAACTAGTTAATTTACAACTGAAACCAGCATATAGTTTTATAAGTGAAACAGAAAATAGTTTTGAAAATTTCCTCTTGGAAATCAAAAAAATATATGTATATATATAGATATATTCTTCAATACATTAAAGGTGAAATATGAAGGCGATAAGCAAGAAAAGCCAAACATAATTATACTGAATATGTTCCCACCACTTAAATAGGAAAAATGGGAGCAACTATTAAGAGTGGAAAAATAAATATCATTTTGATGATAACCACAAGTACAAGGATTGAAAAATAAAGGGAAAGAAATAACACAAATTTCTACAAAGTAGTAGTTTAAGAGTTGAACAAAAAACAAATTGAAAAACAAGCACTAGGAAAATATCCACAATTCCATTGCTAAAGGACATACTATGGCAAATGAGCCCCACTATTTTTAATCACTCAATCTGTCTTGCCAAGGGAAACTGCATAATTTCTTGTGTTAATATTACTTCCTTCAATAGAACACAATGTAATATCTTTCACAGAATGTGACATATGTAACAACTAGAAATTGAATTTCAAACACATTCCCAAATTGGTGGTTTAATTCACAAATTTACTTTAATACTGTAACTTTAAAATGCTATTACCAACCAAGGTAAACCCCAATATGCATTGCAGCAACATCATCCACTAGCCAGCAGCCAAACTACTCTATGTTTAGAAAATTTTGATTCCATGGATGCAAATGCTATTGTTTCCCTTCCCTCAAATAAGCATATCAAAAGGCTTCTTAACTTTTTACTACCTGAGTTTGTTAACGTCTTCAAAAACTTATGTCGATTAAAGTTGTTATAAAGACTCAACACAAAGTAATGCTGAATTCATAAACTCATTGCAGTCATAACCATAAAGTTCTAAACTAGCAAAAAGATTAAGAAAAGAAGAAATGACAAGGTTTTTGTGTATACTTGAGATGAATCCGAGGCCTCTATCAGAGATCTGATAACAATAGTTCAATGCTAATTTTTTAAGGTTGAAACAGTCTTTGAGAAGCACCAATCCACGATCCGTGACATCAGAGCAAGAGATATCAAGTGATTCTAAGGATTTCCCCTTGAGAAGCGATTACATTCATCCAACAGTCCCTTACTCCTGGGTATCCCCCTAGATGAATTAGCTGTTCATGAAAAAAATATATATATAACACTTAGAAGCCATGGCGCAAATGAATTTTCAAGGAAGGTAGCATTTAATGATGCCAGGGTACATTACAACTAGTGTTATATGCTTTGGAAACTGTAATAGAAGCAATTGCAGGAAGTTACATAACAAGGGTTCTCATTCATGACCTTTGTTTCAGCAGAAAGCAAGACTAATTAGTAATTCGAGTTAAGTTGGATGAACTGAAAATTGGTAGCCCAACTTATGTTGTCTTACTTATTATCAAACACAATCTTCCAGTTTACAAAATTAATTTTACCATGAAAATTCCATCATATTTAAATCAATACAAACATTCTTGTTCATTCTCTTGTTCAACATGCTAGTTTAACAGAAATGCCTGTGTTTAATGTTGGTGGAAGAAATGCTAATCAATCATATATCTGACAAAACTTATTCAAAATTCAAAACTAGCCACATAAAAATTATTCACAAAGATTTACAGCAGGTGTAGAAGTTTCATGGTAACACTAGTGTACAACAAATTCGTGGAGCACAATATCGCTCTCTTCATGAATCAGGGGAAAAAAAAGATAAAGGTGATATTTCATGATTTGTTTATCACTACATCCAGTACCAACTAAACAAAAGATGCAAGCTGCTAGTCAGAATTTGATTTAGTGTATGGCAGACTAAACCATCAGCTTAAGTACAGTAGTTGGCATAGATTGATAGAAAGATCTTACCGGAAAATGGCACTTTCGGAAAATTTCAAGATTTCCCAAGGCAAGGCCGTGCATTCTCACCAATTCATCAAATATTAGCTGACAACATTCTGGCGGCAGCAAATAAAGCTTTATTTGCTCAAGGACATTCTGTTTTGATGCAATTAGAAGATTATAGGACACTCCAGGATCAAGAAAGGAAAAAAAGAAATCTCACCAAAAATTTGGCAAAAGACTAGTATTGGTGCAAACCTCAGTAAAGCAATGAAAACTAAGTTGCGAAAATGATGGCGCTGTGCTCTGTGCACTCCAATTGTCATGCAAGTCACAAGGCAAGTGATACAGCAGGCATTTTGAACAGCGCCTTTTGTCGTCCATCGAAATAAATCCGCTGTGACCAACGCACTTAATTTCACGCTTGGCAACTAATAACAGACACCTAGAGTAAAAACGTAGGTAGACTCAGTCATGTTATTCAACAATAAATAACTCCAGTAATAAAAATTGCACCAGTGACTTGCTCAATTTACACCATTCAATCAAAGCGAAGATGAATGCTCCATACGCATGTATGATCAGGAAAGAAGTCAACAAAATGCAATAAAGTAAATCAGGTATAAAATTGCATGGAAAGCTTGTTAGTCCATTAAACCATGAAGAAGTGAATGAATTCACCCCATTTAATGCTGGTATAAGAGATTTTGGAAATTTTTGGATGGGCAACTGATCAATTACCAAGAAACAAGAAGAAAAGAAAGCAAACAACAAAACAATGGGATTAATGGATCATATGTGAATCACATTTTCTAACAAATAACCTAGTCTTTAAGGTATCTGAATGTCATCTTATAGGTGTTAGATCATGCCACTTGGACTCGAATACTTACAAAGTTGCAAAATATATATTTCTCATTATCAAGAGAAAACTAAGCTTTAAGTCTCTGATTCTGAAATTTCAATCAAAAGCCACCATATGGACATTTAGCTTAAAGGATAAAACACAAATGACTGGATAACAGTGCAGCTGAGTCAAGATCAAAACTAAAACTTCTTTTTCTCTAATTCTGCAATTTCAACAATCCAAAAGTTAAGGGCTAACCTCTCAGCAAGAAAAGTAGAGCACAACCAAACACCATCAAGAAGGTTTTTTTTTAAAAAAAAAAAAACAGATTAAGAACATAGAAGCTCGAGCTGTGAGAAAACTCAACAGGACATGGTAATATTCAGATGTAAATAACATCAACAAATGGCATTTATGAATGAAAAAATCCCAACAAATAATAAGAAAAACAAAGATATCTCTTTACAACAATCTACAAGTTAATATCCCAAATAACCTCGCAGCATGTAGAGAAGAGCACAACCAAACATCATCAAAGTTCTAAACAAAATCAGATTAAAAGCATTACAGCATGAGAAAATTCAATACATGAAAAAATAGCATCAAGAAATGGCAAAATCCAAACGAATCATGACAGGGAAAAAAGTAAGGCCATTTCTGTACAACAATCCAAAAGTAAAGATCTTTAGTAACCTTGCAGCAATAAAAGAAGAACACGGCCAAATATCATTAAAAAACACATTAAAAAACACGACAAAATCAGATTAAAAAGCATAAAAGCAGGAAACATGAAAAAAATTCAATGGAACAGATCCAAAATTCAGACAAAATAACGCCAAGAAACAGAACTAGTGTAAAAAAAAATCCATACAAATAATAAGGAAAACAAAGAAATTTCTTTAATCTCACAAGAGACCATCTTCACTGGTCATTCGCTGTTCTCAAGAACACCAAAAACAAAATTCACTAATGATCCCAGAAATCAAAATGTACAACAAAGATACACCATCACAACTCCATTCTTATTACTATCAACTCCCACATTGGTTCCTCTTTTTTAATCAAGAACCTCAAACCCACAAACAAAAATCCCACAAAATAGGAACACATGTTCATCAAAAACAGAACAAAAACAAGACCGAAATTTCCTAGTAAATCGAAAATCTAATGGATCAATACCTGGCCGAAGAGGATCAAGAAACTCCCAATACCAATGCTTCGTGTGTGCGTCTGAGAGAGAGAGAGAGAGAGAGAGATGAGAGCTGAGGAGCTTTTATAGTTTATACTTTATGCTACACAAGCACATACACCGAGAAATGGGGCCGGTTCAGGCGGGACCCGCATAAAAACAATTTATACGTACTACTTCATAGAGTTTTGTACGGCAAAATCGTACGGAATACAACAACTCGTGTTTGAATCAAGCAACTCTGTAGATTCAATTGGTTCATTTGTGAACCGGTTATTATTTCGGTCCGACCACTCATATAAACCCATTAGTTTATTTTAAACCGCGATTAAACTGTGTTTTTGAGCCAAGAACCGGTGAACCAGTTGAACTGAATAGGTATAACTTTGAACATTGAGAGTTAGACATTTGTCTATATCACGATAGTGGGCAATGGAAAAAATCATGGTTTTTGTAAACCAAAATTTAATCCTAGAATATCAATATGTTTTTTTATTATACTTCGATTTCAATGGGATGTTTTGAAACTCGACCCAAGGGTATAACCCATGAAGATTTTCGGGTCATGGGTTAATGGTCGAAATGGGTTGACCATGTCATAAATATAATATATATTTTTATAAATTTAATTATATATATATAATAATATATTATAAAGTAATAAAAATTTTAAAAAACAATGATACAAAAGTTGAACATATAAATAGTTTTTCTTATAATTTATAAATATTAATTTAATACCCTAAATAAAAATTCAAACAAAATACAACATAATAATAATAAATAAAAAATAACGCAATACAAGCTTTTTAATTTTATAATACAATTTAATAAATAAAACTTAGGAATCAAAGATTGGGTTTTGATTTTGAAGCAAATTTTATATATAACCCCCGTACTTGCATATTTATTATTTAAAATTTTAATTTTAAACATATCATAATATAATTGGGTTGACCCAATTCGACCAGGCCGAGTTGACCGATCGGATCAATACTATACCCAGGCTTTTATATAATCTGACCCGTTTTCTTTGTCATGTCCGCTTCAACTGGGTTGAACCGGTCAGGTCAATCCGGGTTTTAAAACGTTGCTTTAAATCTTGAGGTTTTTGGAAATCTGTTTCGATATATAATATAATTAATTATGGTGGTATTTTTCTTTTATGAGATATTGCCAATTTTCTTGACAGCTGCATTTTGACACTTTGTTTCCTTCCTCACTTTGTTTGAAAGGTATTTTTGAATGACAAATCAAATAATAGTGTTGTGAAGTAAAAATCATATGAGCAGTTATTTAAACCATTAGATTTAAAGAGGTATGCCTTTTTTGTTCATTTCCAAGTTATAATAGTGATATATAGATAAAGATAAATATATTTTTTTTTAGAAAATGGTGGAAATAGAATGCATCAGTTCATTGTGGAGGTTTGATTATTATGTTAATGAAGAATGGGGGAGACAAATGGTTGCTACTATTGATATGTGCCATTTGATATCTAATTCACAATCAATCTTATAAAATCTGTTGAACTTAGTTATTTCTTCTTTCTTTATAACTTAAACAATTGACTGTAAAAGAGATTTTGGTGATGAGTCAAGTCACACAAATAGGATAGTTGGTAATAATGAAGTTTGAAAATTGAACTTGCATGTTATTGAAGCAATGTGCTTGTTAAATACATGGTGAAAATAAATAACTCTTTAAACTAAGGAGACATATTTCAAACACTAATAACCTAACAACCAAGATAAGAATCATTCAAACAAATAAAATATCACGTGCTAATAATATAAACATCAAATGAAGAAATAATAATAATAATAATAATAATATGCATTTATCAAGTTATCTTCATCGACACAAAACTCAATTGCAATAATCATTTTTTTTTGTAGCATGCAAAAAAATACTACATTTATAACCACATATTTTATAATGAACACATATAATCTGTTGTCAAAATTAAAAAGATATAAACATAGTCTGCAACCAAATTAATCTTTTAAAGTTTAATATGTCTATTCTATGCAAATACATATTTTACACGGTATCCACATTAAAGTTATAGAGCAAACTCCATGACAAGCATGTAGAGACAAATATTAAATAAATTAAAAACACAAAACCATCAAATGAATATTGTTTTATTGGGTTTCGTTCATTCACGAGAAAAGAATAGTATCAATTTATAGTTTATACTCATCTAACTAAACAAAACAGTTATACTATATATGTGCTTTAATAAAACTTATTAACACTACAATTAAAATGGCTGAAACATTGACCAATAATTATAACTCATTCTTTTGATCAATATCTAAATTGAAAAATTATGAGTTCTTAAAACCAAGCTTTGATACTATACAATAAAATAAATATTTAGAAAATCCCAAGATTTGAACTCTACAATCTTCACATGATAAAAATTCTGATAAAAATTTACATTATCCAAAAGTAACATACCTTGATCATCCTATTAATGATTCAACAAGATTGTTTTTTTTAGTTTTTAGTTTTTTTTTGGTGAATCGGTGACTAAGGACTTCATTTATGGGATTGTGAAAGAGACATGCATGTATAAAAATACATCAATAAATTTGTTTAGTTGAATTAAATTTTAATTTATTTTTCTAAACTATTATTTTTACTAATATGCTCATGCTTTTAGAGGCGATTATAACCACTTCTAAATTTGTTCAGTTGAATTGAATTTTAATTTATTTTTTTACTAATAAAAATAAATTTGTGTAACTGTAAATCAAAAACATGAATCTTTCAATACATTCAAAAGTATTCTAAATTCAATTTCATTGATTTTATTGGCAAGTAATGAGCTCAATCTAATAATCTTTCACTACACTATTTGTCTAGGTATTACAAAAATATTTTTTTGCTTAATTACACAAAAACCTTTGTGTATCTTCTAATCTTCAACCCTCTCAATCTTTAACCATGAATTCTCTTACATAAGTAAACAAACATTTATCAAATAAATAACTATAATTATAATTAAAATCAAATAAAGAACTATTGAATGCTAAATTATAAAATCCATACCATGCATAGTTTGAAAAATTTTTTAATCCAAAAGTAGAGAATAAAGAATATGCTCATATATGGCACATTTATATACTTAAAGAAATTGAATACACAAGAACAAACAAATTATCATTGACTAGAAATCCGTATAATATGATCTACATATATTTACTGTTACAAAAAGGTTTACATTTCATTCTTTTGTAACATGATTAGATATATATATAACTAAATGGTTGCATATCAAAAAAATTTCCTTCACTTGAAGAGAGTTCACAGCAAATTCAAGTCTTGCACTAACTTCGGAAGCTCCATGCTAAAAGAAGACATTAGCAAGTATTCAAATTTGTATGAAAATGAGCATATACAATGAAATCTAGATTCATGAAAAAAGAAGATTTTCATTATATTGCCAATACCTGAAAAGGGGGAACCAAATTCTCAATATTTCGTATAGTAAATGCTTCTCCTGGTTGAAATCCCAAAATTGAAATGATTGGAATGGCGATCGGAGATCGGGAGGCGATTTTGAAGGGAATCAGCTTGGAGATCCCCAAGGCCTCCATCGTTGGCATCATCGGCCCTAGCGGCAGCTGTAAGTCCACTTTTCTCTGCACTCTCAACCGCCTCTAGGAACCTTCCACCGGCTCTGTGTACCTTGGCCGCGATGACATCCGCTGTCTTGATGTTCTTTCCCTCCGCCGCCACCTTGATGTTCTTGCTAGACACATCCATCGACCTTCACCTAAAGCCTCGCCAACATCCTTCACATCCATCAACCTTCACTAGAACTAGTGGAATGATGCATCCATCGACATTCCATGAAACCCCCGCCAATGACGTTCTCATCCATCAACCTTCATGATAATCGGCGCACTGCCAAAAACCCCACCAACGATCTTTGCCCACACTAGAATGACGCTATCCATCAATTCAGGCACTGATCCACATCCCTAATAACATCTCCATCCCCTTGCTATTTGGGGTTTTTTTTTTTCAAAAAGAACCAAAACCACTACTTTGGATTTTTTTTTAATTTATTATTTATTATTGATCGCATTTGGTTTCTAATGTTATGGATGAGAGTGTTTTTGTGTGTTTTTGAGTTGATTTTTGAGGGTTTTTTTGTTGAATTATGATTAATTTTGCTCATATAAGGCTTAAATGACAATAATTGGTGAGTATGTAGTAATTGCAAGTCCTGTTTAGCGCATACAAACTTTGAACACATTTGTTTATCCTTGTACTTATTAGTTGCATTTAAATTGATCGATGAAATGATTAAGAGAATAAAGCAAGTTTGAATATTTATACTGATAAGGAATGTGGAACAAGTGAAGTTATTGGAGTGAATATCTTTGTTAATTTTGATAAATCCACTGTTTGAGGTACTCATTTTGGTCAACAATAGATGTGGGTGAAGAGATGTGCAGATGTACCTTGACATGTCTTCAATTTCGTCTTAACTTATTCAATTTTGTGCTTTCTGTAAGAATTGGATGATCATATAGATGTAAACTTTAGTTATATTGTATTATATTAACACGTTGAAATAATTCTTAAACTTACTGGCCTTTGTTGGGTTTTGAATTTGTCTTTTTCATGTTTATGTTGGGAACTGCACAACATGTCGGATTTTGAGTTTGTTAGAAAAAAAAAACTACTGCTTAGAAAAGAACAAGAGCATTAGTATTTTCAAACTGCTAAATGTTGCCAAACATATTTGTTAATCTATAAGAGCAGACTTGATTGCACTTAGGCTCCAACTTGGAAGTGCAGCCTTGAGTAATGTAGCAAGGCCACTTATGTGTGGGCATGACATTGACGTCCCTATTGCATTTTAAATTACAATGTATCTAAATATCAGGTAACAGAAACAAGTAACATATCATAGAAAACATATGAAGAAATAGAATAGGTACCTATCATTATGATCTGATAACTTTTGTTAGAATACAAATAATGTAGGGCATGGGGGCAGATTTAGACATTTAAAAAGAGCGGTAGTTGCTATTTGTTCTGATATCAACATTTTACCTAAAGGTTATTTTCGTGCATTGACAGGCAAAATGTATGCTGAAGAATTTAAGGATAAAAGCTACTTCTTCAAACACAAAGTACGAGATTGTTGGTTTGAGTGAACTACCCTAAATCAGCAATTGTGAATTGTTTGTGGTTGGCTTTATTTTTATGTGATGGGTGGTATCATTCTTTTTTGTCTGGGTATTACAAAGTCTTCCTGTTGGCCAGTTATTTTGGAATATTGTCCTTGCCTAAATCTAATTTCCTTGTCTTAGAAAGATATGAAATACAAAAAAATAAATATAACCATAATAAGTTATTTGGTCCATATAACTTATTATGCTTCTATAAATTTTATCATGTTTTATTTTATGAGTTTCTTGATTTTTATTATTATTATTATCTTATTGAGCCAGTTGTGTTAAACCAGCTTGAAAAGAGGGAGAAAAATTTTAGTCTCTCATGTTAAAGCTAGGCTCTATAGTTGGCATCATTTGACACCAAGTCAAGATGACATGGCAATGATGATGATGTGGCAAGGTTAGTGACATGACAAGATGACTTAACAAAGGATGATGATGTGGCTTGAAGACTAGAAAACCATGGTTTGTGCTATTTTTGGAGGATCTCTCAAGAAACCATATGGAGCTATCTTTGGTAGGAGCTTATATTTAGAGGATCTCTCTTAATGAACCAAGTGGAGAAAATCTATTGAGGTTGTCTTTGGTAAGAGCATCAATCTTAGAGGATATCTCTTAAGGAGCAAGCAAAAGGCATGTGGAGAATATCTACAAAACTATCTTTGGAAAGGAGATTTATTTGAAAACACAATGATATCTATGGTCACAACTAATTGATGAGATCAAAGCTATATTTAAAGAAGCTATATAAAGCAAGTGGGTTGTAAGTTCAAGAGCAAGCAAGCAAGATCCTAACCTTATGAATTCAAAGACTAAATGAAGACACTTGTATAGAGAGAATGAGAGCTGAGGAACTTTTATAGTTTATACTTTATACTACACAAGCAATACACCGAGAAATGAGGCCGGTTCAGGAGGGACCCACATAAATCACTTTATACTACTTTATAGTTCATTGTGGAGGTTTGATTTTTCTGTTAATAAAGAATGGTGGAGACAAATGGTTGCTACTAATTGATACATAAGTACCATTTGATATTTAATTTAAAATCAATCTTATTAGATCTTGGTCTTTTGAGCTGCTCTAGTTATTTTACTTTATTTTATTTTATTTTCTTGTGACTTAAGTAGTTAACTGTAAAAGAAATTTTGGTGATACCTGATTAGAGGTGTCAATTTGGGCCGGCGGGACGGACCGGTCCGCGGTCTGCCAAAACCCACCATTTGGCAGGGCAAGGCAGGCCGGCCAAATGCCAACCCAACCCGACCCACTTTAGGTTGTGGGTTGGGCGGGCCGGCCCGCCAAAAATATAAAAAATTAAAAAATAGAAAAATAATTATATTTCATAATTCTCACATATATATTTTTATTTTTGACATAATCTTGCCACAATACACAAAAATATTAACAAAATCCAAAAAACTAATCGTAAAATAAAAACGTCAATTACTATTAAAAATCATCAATCTATCAATATTACCTTAATCCTATTAAATTTGTAAAGTTTAACAAAATTTAAAAAATCAATGTTAAAAAAATCAATATCTTTCGCATAGAAACCCCTTTAGAAACATGTATTTATCTTTTCTAACTTTGTAATTAATTTAATAATTTTTATTTTTTAAATATAATTTTTAAATTAAGGGCGGCGTGATAGCCCGTAGCAACCCGCTGCCCCGCCCCGCCCCAACCCATAGCCCGCGCGGGTTGGCCCGTTTTGGCCCGCCTCCAAACGGGTCTATATAATGCCAACCCAACCCACTTATTTTAGTTGGCGGGGCGGGCCGGCCCGGTGGGCTTGGCCCAAATTGACAGCTCTATCCCTAATATCACCCAAGAGGGTAGTTGGTAACATATATATATATATATATATATATATATATATATATATATATATATATATATATACGAGATTAGCAGCTAGATAATTAAAGATGGTAAGGACACGCACAACCCTGATGGAGCCACTGAGGTTAGGCCCACTCATATGTTGGCACAGAGACCACCCACACACAATTATTAATTACATTTTTAAAAATGTGCTTTCACCTACAAATTGAACTCTTATGAAAAATTATTGTAGAGACCCAAATATCAATGGACCTCTTGATCATTGCTAAGATGCTCAACATATTTTTACAAATAGACTAGCTCTAGTTATTCATACATTGTTCACCCAGGATCCTTATATTATTATTCTTGTACTGTAGATATATTGTACCTCCGGGCTCCAATATTGTTCGGTAGTTGTTTATATTCATAAAAAAAGGGCGCTTGTCGCCTATTATTAAAAAAAACCATATATAGAATTTTTATGCAGAAGTTATGACTTGCGAGCTAATAAATGTAATAAAACTTCAATTGATATTGTTTGTGTTTATAAAATTATATATATTTTATATATTTATTAACAGATTTTGAATATATAAAATTTCTTATTTTTCCTGATTTTTCCTTTTTCTAATTTTTACAATTTTTTTTTTAAATTCTATTTGTTTTAAAATTTTCAAATTCACTTGAACCAGCTAATTGAACCTGTTCAACTACAAACCGGCTGCTTAACCAGTTCATGGTCTGGTGTAGTTTTCAAAATATTTGAAAAAAATATAATAATAACAAAAAAAAATTGCTCCCTTAATTTATATATAAATAATAAGAGTTGTTTCGCACATGATTTACAAAACATCCCTAGTGTCTTAAGAAAATGAAAGAGAGAATACATCTATTTTTTTTAATTTAACTAATTCAATGGATATAAATAAAATAATAGCTAATAGTTAAGATTATTTAAATTAGCACCTAAAAACCATGCATTTGTTGAAAGAATTTTTCTTCAAAGTATTCATGTTTTAAGCTTTATAATGTTAGAAATTTCATATAGTTAATGTCCTATTTATTTAGTAGTTTTTTACTGATTGTCTACTCTATATTTCAATTTTCATAGTTGTTTTATTTATTTATTTATTTATTTATTTTGACTAATTGGCGACAAGCAACCCCCCATTCAAGGGATTGTCAAAAGAACAAATAGGCACGGAAGTGCACCCATTACAGTGGCTTATAAACCTCTTAGATAAATACCCTGTCCTACAACCCTAGAGAGGTTAAACTACTGTTTTTCCCACAGTAGACTTACACCCAAGCTCATAAACAGTACAAGAATAGTACTGGTCCAAGTGTACAATCCGGGGAAAAGATTCAAACCCTTGTCTTCCATCTTGCACTCTTGTGGTATACCACTGGGCTATCCAATGCTTAAGATAGTTGTTTTGTTAGACTTTGAGTATATATATCTTCAAATTTATTTAATTTCTATTTTTTTATATAATTTTTAAAAATCCAAAAAATAAGTTGCTGGATTATATAAATGGAAGAATTAGCTAAACCTATGCATTTTGAATATAATTTTAAATTATTAATATATAGGAACATGCTAAAGCATGGGTCAGATCCGGGTACCTCATTTTTGTTTTTTCCCGACCCAAATCTGATTGAATACCTGAAAAATTAGGGTTAAATATTCAGATACCAGATCTTAAAAAAAAAAAAAAACTTATTATCCACTTTTCCACAAAAAATTAATAATGCATGAAGTAAAAGGATAAAATAATGGAGGCACAATATATGTTTTATTTAAATTAGAGGAAAATGTTATGTGCTTGATGGCTTGTGGAAAGTGAATACAATCTATGTCAAAATCACATAAACATCAAGTTTTGATGGCTTGCAGAAAGTGAATACAATACTATAATCAATATTAATAGTGATTTGGCGACATTATTAATGTTGAGCTTGCTATCTATCTTGATATTGCACAGAGATAAAGAAAGACAATGTGTAATGCCTGTTAGGCAATACAGCTGTGTATACAGCTGTCTATACATCTTTGTATATCTGCCATACTTATATACCTGTGTATATACATATTCATGAAACCTTGTTCTGATTAATAATGAGATCATCTAATTCTAACATGGTATCAAGAGCAAAACCCTAATTTTTTTTTGACGCCACCAACCGTGTCCGCCTCGCCCATTCCTCCGAGCGTCTGCGCCCAAGTCTTCCCCGCGAGCCTGATCTCTTCCTTGTTTTCTCTCGACCGTACGCCTGCGCCGGTCCGCGATCATCTTTCCTATGCTCGGTGACCCTCGTCGGTGCTTTCCCGGTTCCCGATCTCCCCTTCACTTCGCTGGTGCTTCCCTTTTTTATTGGTGTTGTCTTTCATGGCCTCTTCCCAAGTCTCCTACCTTCAGAAGTCCGATGTGATTCTTAATGGCAAGAATTATAAGGCGTGGTACTCCATCCTTCGTGTGCTCCTCCGAGGCCTTAATCTTTAGGGTCATGTTGATGGTACCCATGCAGCTCTGGTTTCTTCTGCTGCAGTCTCCACAAGTTTCTCTCAGTCTACTGTACAATGTATCTTCCTCTCCATCCCAGGACTTGGCCAAGTGGACTGAGGATGATTCTCACACGATTGCTATTATTTGTCAGTCATGCGAGCTTCCTATTCATTTGGCAATCTGTGATTTTCCTACGGCCAAGGAGATCTGGGATCACTTGCGCACACTTTATCTTCCCTCTAGTCAGGCGTTGCGCTACTCCTTGTTACAGACTCTCACTGTCACCTACCAGCGTGAGAGCTCTGTCTAGGACTTTTTCATAGCACTCAGTGATTTATTGCATCAATATGATGAGATGGCCCTATCTCATTCTCCGATATGTGTCCAGTGTCTTGCCATTGCTCAAGACCGTGACCATCTCTGCATCTATGAGTTTCTCATGCATCTTCGGCCTGAGTTCGAAGCAGTTCCTGCTCAGCTTCTCCACCGGGTTACCCCTCCATCTGCTAGTGATACTTTGGCTTATGTGCTTGCTGAGGAGACTCATCTTTGGTCCTTAGCAAATTCCACTAGTGATACTTTGGCTTCTCCACCGGGTTACCCCTCCACTTACTGCTCCCCACTTTGCTCTTGCTACTCCTCAGCAAATTCCACTGCCGACACTGCTCCGTTGTTGTCTCCGGTACCTTTGTTATTGTCGTCATCAGGTCTTGGTGCTCCCGTTTATCCTATTTCATAGCCTCCAGGACCAGGATCTAGTGCGCCGTAGCGACAGTCTATTCAGTGTCACTATTGTTATGCTCCGGGTCACATTCGTGCTGAGTGTCGCAAGCTCCAACAGGCTCAGCAGACAGCACAACAGTACATCACCCTAGCCTCGCATTCTACTTCTCCAGTTGGCCCTCTGTCTGCCGAGCAACTTCAGCAGCTCGTTTAGCAGCTTTCCCAGAGTCAAGTTTCTCCATCCTCGGCCCCATCCTCCCTCGGGATGCCTCAGACACCTCCTCTCATCTATTGGTCACCTCCGCCCCTACAAGTATCTCTGCATCCTCTTGGTTGCTTGACTTTGGGGCTTCTTTTCATATGACCTATGATGCTACTCACCTTCACTCCTCTCAGCCTATTTCCTCGACATTCATGTCATAATTGCTAATGGCACCACCCTTCCCGTCACTAGTTGTGGCCTTTTACATACCACTCACTTCTACCTTCCCGATGTTGCCTATGTACCCCAACTATCTATGAATCTTATCTCTGCCAGCCAGCTCGCCTCCCTTGGTTACCTTGTTATTTTTGATGAGTTTGGGTGTTGCGTGCAGGATCGTCTTACAGGGAATCTCATTGGAGCTGGCTATCGTCATAGTGGGTGTATGTGCCCGATCACCTTCGTCTTCCGTCTTCTTCTTCATTCTCGACTGCCTCTATCTATTGTTTTTCCTCGGTTAGTTTCCACCAGTAGCATTATCGTATTGGACATCCTGGTGGCTCTCGTCTCTCTTCTCTTATCTACCAGGGTATATTAGGTCATGTTTCAGTTGATCATTCTCATTCTTGTTCGAGTTGTGAGCTTAGCAAACAGCTACAACTCCCATATCGTTCGAGTATGTCTTGGTCTATCTCTTCTTTTGAGTTAGTTTATTCTGATGTTTGGGGTCCCTCACCTTTTGTCTCCAAAGACGGGCATCGTTATTGTGTTATCTTTATTGATGATTTCTCTCGTTATACTTGGATCTATTTTATGTGTTCTCATTCCGAGTTATTTAAGATTTATACTGCTTTCTATACTATGGTACGCATCCAATTCTCTACTTCCATTCGTACTTTCCATTCTGATTCAGGAGGAGAGTATTTTTCTCACGAGTTTCATGATCTTCTTGCCTCCCATGGCACTCTTCCTCAGCTCTCCTATCATGGTGCTCATGCTCAGAATGGCACTATGGAAAGGAAACATCGTCATATCATTGAGACTACCAGTACCCTTCTTATTGCCTCCCATGTTCCACCCCACTTCTGGGCTCAGACTGTCTCTACTGCTGTTTATCTTATCAATCTTCAACATTCTTCTTTTCTTCATGGTTGTAGCCCCGGGGGGTGTCTTTTCTCTAGCACCCCAAGATATGCTCACCTACGTGTGTTTGGTTGCCTTTGTTATGTCCTTCTTTTGCCTCGTGAGCGGACTAAACTCTTTGCTTAGTCTGTTTCTTGTGTCTTCCTTGGTTACAGTCCTAAGCACAAGGGCTATTGGTGTTACTATCCTGCCGCGTGTTGCATTCGTATCTCGCGTGATGTTACATTTGTCGATGATCATCCTTTCTTTGTTCCTTCTACTTCTTCATCTACTCACTCCTCCACTACATCGGCTGATGTCCAGTTTATTACCATGTCACCACCACCTGCTTTACCACCTCCTGTGCTACCCACATCATCTCTATCTTCCCCACCTCGCTTGTGGCTAGCCCATCCTCTCTTCCACTTGCATCTCCATTGTCTGTTGATCTTCTAGTCCAAGTTCCTATCCAAGCTCTTTCTTATCACTATGTTCATCACTCTCGCCCTTCTCCTGAGCATTCACCCCCGGCGTCTCAGGCTTCCTCTAGTAAGTGTCCTATGGATGATCCTCTTGTATGTCGCTATCTCCTTTGAGATCGCCATTCCCCCGATCGCCTCAACCTTCCTTCTCAACTACTTGATTTACCACTCCCTCCTTCTAGTGGCCCTCCAGAGCCGGCTTCTTACCGTGAGGCGGTTCTGATACTTGAGTGGCAGGCTTCTATGTCCGCTTAGTTGGAGGCTCTCAAGCGCACTTCTACATGGGATTTAGTTCCCCTTCCTCCTATTGTGGTTCCTATTACCTGTAAGTGGGTCTATAAGGTCAAGACTTGCTCCAATGGTTTCATGAAATAGTTTAAGGCTTGTCTTGTGGCTCGTTGTTTTCAACAAGAACAAGGACATAATTATAATGAGACTTTTGCTCTAGTGGCTCATATGACTACCATTCAAGCTCTTATTGCCATCGCTGTTGTTCATCGATGATCTCTCTTTCAGCTTGACGTGAAGAATGCTTTTCTTCACGGGGACCTTCAGCAGGAGGTGTACATGCTTCCTCCCCCTGGCCTCTCCTCTCCTTCTGGTCTTATATGTCACCTATGACGCGCCCTCTATGGTCTCAAACAGGCTCTTTAGGCCTGGTTTGCGCATTTTAGTTCGCCTATGGCAGCTGCTGGTTTTCAGCCTAGTCTGTATCATCTAACTTTGTTTGTGTACTCCTCTTCTCATGGCCGGACTCTTTTGTTGCTCTATATGGATGATATGATCATCACCGGTGATGACCCTGCTCATATAGAGTTTGTCAACCATCACCTTTAGCAGCACTTTCAGATGACTGATCTTGGTCGTTTGAGTTATTTTTTGGGTATTGAGGTCACCTTTACTTATGATGATTTTCAACTATCCCAGCAGCGTTACACTTCTGATATTTTGGCTCTCGCATCTCTACCACTCCTATGGAGCTTCATTTTCAATTGCGTCCTGATGAGGGGAATCTCTTGTTTTATCCGACACGCTATCGTCACTTAGTTAGAAGTCTGGTCTATCTTACCATCACCCGACCAAACATTGCTTATGTTGTGCATGTTTTGAGTCAGTTTATTAGTGTACCTACTTCTGTTCACTATGCTCATCTGTTGCAGCTTTTGTGCTATCTCCAGGCGACTCCGTCTTGGGGTCTCCTTTTCTCCCAACACAGTTCTCTACATCTTCGTGCATACTCTGATGCTACTTGGGCTAGTGATCCATCTGATTGTCGTTCTGTTACTGGGTTCTGTTTGTTCTTAGGTTCTTCTCTCATTACCTGGAAGTCCAAGAAGAAAATAGGTGTTTCTCGGTCCAGCACTGAGGCTGAGCTCAGCGCCATGGCCACTACTGCTGAGGAAATTATTTGGTTGCATTGGCTCTTGCAAGATCTTGGTGTTGCCTCTCATGCTCCAACTCCCCTTCATCGTGACAACACTGGTGCTATTCAAATCACTTTGAATCCCATAAAGCATTCACTCTCCAAGCATATTGGTGTTGATGTTTTCTTTTTGCGTGACCAGTACAGCAAAGACATCCTGACTCCCTAATTTGTTCCTTCCGAGCGCCAGCTTGCTGATTTGTTCACCAAGTTTTAAACACAAGCGCAACATGATTTTCTATTATCCAAACTCTCGGTGTCTGATCCCTCGTGAGTTTGAGGAGGGGGCAATGTTAGGCAATACAGCTTGTATACAGCTGTCTATCCATCTTTGTATATCTGTCATACTTGTATATATGTGTATATACATATTCATATTCATGTAACCTTGTTCTAATTGATAATAAGATCATCTAATTCTAACAATGCCAACCACTACTTATCCTATTTCTATTCGAGATATGTGATAAAAAGGATTATAGATTACATTGCCAGTACTAGTAAGTTCCTAAAATTATCATTTAATAAAAATTATGCTCTTCATTGTATAGAGCGCATTCATAAGAAATCAATTTTTTCATATATAGATAACATCCGTATCATACACTATTTGCCTATTAAATCCATGACAAGCTTTAAAAGTGCAGCAATGGTACACAATGAAGCCAAAACTTATACTAGCTTTCATTAAAGTGAATATCAAGTAGAGATGCTAACCATAAATGTAGTGATAACAATGATAATGAGGATGAAAACAACAATGATAGTAAAAGTTTCCCAACTGATTTCCAAGAAGATATAACACTACAAGAAAGTTACTGTTTAAAAACGGAATATTAGAAACAAAATTTATTTTGTTTGTAATTACAATCAATTAGCAATAGAATAACAATTGTTTTATCTAAAATGGATTTTAAAATTATTATTTTTTAAATATTATTAAATATTAGAAAATATCCGTTTATAATCCGTTTATAATAGAAATGAACTAAAAATGGATTAAAAAAATAATAATTTATATAAATATTATTAAATATTAGAAAATATCCGTTTCTAATAGAAAAAGACTAGAAACAGATTTTACAATTAATATTTTATTTAAATATTATTAAATATTAAAAAAATATGCGTTTCTAATCCGTTTCTAATAGAAAGGGATTAGAAACGGATTTTAAAATTAATATTTTATTAAAATATTATTAAATATTAGAAAATATCCGTATCCATTTATAATCCGATTCTGATAGAAAGGGACTAGAAACATATTTAAAATTGAATATTTTATATAAATATTATTAAATATTATAAAATAGTCATTCCTAATCCGTTTCTAATAGAAAAAGATTATAAATGGATTTAAAAATTAATATTTTATTTAAATATTATTAAATATCTGTTTCTAATCCATTTTGAATAGAAAGGGACTAGAAACTAATTTGAAAATTATCAAATATTAGAAAATAGCAGTTTTTAATCCGTGTGTAATAGAAAGCGATTAGAAACGGATTTAGTAGTTAATATTTTATTTTATATACATTTTTCAAATTTCTTAAATAATTTATTTTTACTCAATATTATTCTAGTAATATAAATAATAATTATAGGAAATTTTACTTTCGAAAAATATATATTACATTTTTGGGAAAAAAATGTAAGAAAAACTGGTTGTTATTTTTACTCAAGGTTATTCTTAGAAGAAAAAGAACCAGATTTATATATACACGATATCTTAAATAATCATTATAAACAGGATAAACACAAGCACCACACCCTAACAAATATAATAAATAAATAAAATATTAAAACCATGTGAAAATTAAATATTTAAAAATATCAAAGCAGTGTATATACAACAAAGCTAAGGGATATACTGCCACGTCATCGATCCGATGGACTAATCCACTGAAACCTTATTTGACCGTCTGATCAAAACTCAATCATTTCATCTAGCCCTCCATTCACACACATGTTCATCGATTTGTTTCCCATTTTATTCTCAAAATCCACTCCCTTTCTCTGAAACCCTCCCAAAGTTTCGATCATCTCCAATGGCAGCGACCGACGAACCCTCCTATCACTCCTTGTTTTAATCGTATTCGGAGGTAAACCATTTGGGTAGATCTCTACAAACTCTAGGTTTTCATTTGGGTCTTCTTTTCTCTATGTTGATTTGCTTGTTTTGATGCGTTCTCAGATGATAATGGCAGTGTCGCCGGAGCCGAAAAAGTCTAAGTAGAGCTCGTAGGTGTTGTCATCATCATCGTCTTAATCTTCAATGTCACCGTTAGAGCTCGAAGCATAGCTCTTGTTATAAAATGTAGGACCAAATAGAGTAGTATCATAGCAAAATAAATAAAAATAATGCTGAAAAGTAAAGGACACAAAGATATTATATGGAAAACCTCTAAATAATTAAGGTAAAAACTATGGGCAAGGATAGAAGAATTTACTAAGTGGAAAAATTTCAGGAGTTACAAACTCTCTCTAATAATAAGAAGAAAACCAGTAATCTCTCTTATACTAAGAGAATATACCAACTCTCAAAAATATTTTCTCACACTCTTCTTTTCTCTCTCTAATTTTTCACTCTCACTCTTCTTTTCTCTCGACTGTGTTGAAGAATGAGAGTTTCATCACTTATTTATAGGAGAATGCAAAGTGCTTTACCTACCAAGCCACCAAATTTGGTTGCCTTCATCCTTTAGTTTATGAGCTCCATTTGATTAAGCTATTGGTTTAAGCAAATGGTTTGGAGAGCCATTGTTTAAGCACATGGGATGGGTTAATGGCTTTTAACTAACAGCTCTTGCCCTCATCGGGATTTTGTGTCACAGTGATAAGGTGGCGAAAGACGTCATCGATGTCGGAGTTCCACATCCGGAGGAAAAAAATTGGGGTTAGGGCGATGGAGGAAGCAGAAGATGAGAAGAAAAGAGACTCATGAGAAAGATGAGCTTCGACTTTAAGCCTAAATCTGCAGCAAAATTAGCAGATTATCTACACTTGTAATTAAACTCATAAGTGGATCTTTTATCATGTAGGAACATTCAAATCAGTGTGGTTTGTGTACAGTTTTACCATTTTTATACATTATTCGGTTTTAAAAAATTTCACGTAGCAGGTTTGGTATAATTTTTTTTTATTTTGCTTGAATTTTAAAAACGGATCAAAAATAGATTAATTTTTTTCAATATTGTTTTTTTAAATAATTTCAGAAATGGATTATAAACAAAATTACTTTTGTTTCTAATGGGGTGAAACAAAAATAAAACAAAAATATTCCGTTTGAAATCCATTTCCAATTTCTATAACGGTAACAATTTTGTTTCAAATTTATTTGTAAATTTAGAAATGGAATTTAAAGACGTATTACCAAAATAAATTATTCCGTTTTAAATTTCAAAATTTAGAAACAATTTGGTTTTTGTTGCCAATCCGTTTCTAAATTTAGATCGAAACATTTTCTCGTTTCTATTTAAATTAGAAACAAGGGTTTTCAAAATTGATAAATTTCATTTTTAATCCATTTCTAAACAAAATTAGCAACGAATTAGAAACTGAAAATGTTGTTTTTAAACAGTAATTTTCTTGTAGTGTAATACCAAAGGAAGCCATGCTTACAAGTCTCTCGAATATAAATTGAGGGATAATTAAATATAGACTCAAATGATTACACATGACATGATCTGAGTTTACTCACAACAATAATTGATGATATATATAAGCCCGCATTTATATATCAAAAGAAAACTTGTAATGCTACAATTCTAACCTATTTGTATAGTTCTATGTCCGAGATAGAGTGCTTATTCCAAAATTTCTTATTTTGTAGACCTTGTTTACATTGCTGCAAGCAAGTTGTACGTAATGTGTATGTCGTAACGCATGATTAATAATTTTTTTATGCAACACTAACAATGATATCATGCTACTATACAAATTGTAAATCTAGATACTTAGACCAACCATATGGTGCATATTAGCATTTTGTTTAATTATTAAATTATATATTCAATTATTTAATTATTATCTCATTGCTAACACATTTCTCCATTGTTACTACATGTGCAGACAACTTGATTTTCATGAAAAATTAAGAATCTCAAATGTGAGAAACTATAGGAATGCTTTAGATATACAACATAATATGGTATGCTCATTAATTAATTATTGAAAATTATTAGATTATGTGTAATTCAAATCTAATATTTGTTGGTTATTAACCTTTAATCTAGAAAGGATAGATCTTCTATAAGATTGTTGGAAACAATCAATTCTACCTATGTGGGATATTATAATTAGAAAATTACAAATAAAACAAAACCTTATATTAGAAGTGAGAAGATATGATCCCAAAGACGAGGAGAGACAAAACCGAGGCCATGTGTGTCACATAGTTTCCTTAAATCAGATTTGCCACCCTCCGGTGCTTTGGTTTGAACTAGCGGAAAGCATACAATGGTCTTCAATTGCAAGACAACACTACTTTACAACTTTGGCGAACTGAATTTTGTGAGCTTTATCACACTGAACTTAGAGATTAGGTTTTCTACGAGAGATTAGGTGAAAAGGAAGGAAGTGAAGTGTGTGCCTTATCTCTCTATAATCTTTGGAATTGTGTCGTTGTTCTTCTCTCAAAGATGTGGAAGTCTATATATAGCCTTGGAGACTAACTCTTGAAATTCCAAACTTAATGTGACTAACCATTGAAATTCTAAGAATAAATTTTTGATTTTTAAAAGTTATAAACTTTCAAATTCTAGAATTTTAAATTCTATGAAGTTGAAAAACTCTTGAAATTGAAAAATTAATTGCAATTCTAAAAGCCAAAGTCTTTTCAACTTCTAAACACCTATTCTTAAAAACATAAATCAACCTTTCAAATTCCATTCAATATTAAATTTTCCAACAATATATTCTATTGTATATAGGAATATGGATATTATATAGTGAGAAGTTAAATCATTATCTACCTTTTATATATACTGAGGATAAGAATGTTTGGATGGAACTAATTGAAATACATCTTCTTGATAGGGTAATGAGACAATTTAGTTTTCTTTAACACATACCAAATGTTGTTAGTATACTAGAGAGATATATGAGATATAATTTAAGGGAGAGCTTAATCCAGCTATGAGATGTAAAACTAAAGTATTGGGTGGATCATCGATATATCACACATAGTCAATAAAAGCATGGTAATTAGTGTATTACTGAGAGGATGCACTTCTAACATTCATATTTTATTTTATCTAAAATGTTCACTTTCGATATTAACCCTTTCACAAATATCTATAGTTTAGTTAAACTTTATGATCAACATTTCAAAGATGACTTTTATTACTCCCAATGATATTCTCTTTGATGCTATTATCTATCACAATAGATTATGCACATCCATAACCAATGTGATCAAGTTCTTAGTTAGCTCTCATATAATTGACCTCTTGTATCTTATATGTAAGAGCTAGCTACAGTTGAATAGCTTAAATGCTTATAAGCAAGGCATAGACAAGCTCATAGAGAAGATATGAATAGGATGAAGAGACTAACCACATATAGCTCACGAAATAACGTAGGATGCAAAGTCAATGATGTATTTAGTTGATTTAATTATTATAATTTTAGTTAACTGTTAAGTTAAAAATATTATGACATTTTAACTTGGAATTAGGTCTAAATCATTAATTAATCATGCTTCTTGTTATTTTTTTAAAAATAATATTATCCTTTTGGTTCAAGTTACTATTTTTTGGTGTTTTATATGCAAATAGTTGAAATTCGTCATCAATCATGTAATTATTTGAAGAGTTCTAGAAGAAAATAGATGAAAAGAAGTTGTGGAGATAAAAGAGTGCAAACAAGAAAACATCAAGGAGCATGACCAGCTAGTTTCAACCACCAGAGCATGGAGCACAATACAAAATCTTAATTCATAATGGACCATGACCCACCCGTGGTGCGCACCACACCTATGGTGCATAGCCACCAAAGAAACATTAGCTTATTTCATCTCTATAAGACCAGCGGTTTTAGAAGGAGATCTTTGGTTGCCATAGTGTCAGTTTGAGGCTGAGAAACATCAGAAGACTAAAGCACACACCAAAAGATGGAGAAGATCAATAATTAATAGAAAATTTATCGACTTTCAAGCTGGGAATTCATTGATCAAACTAAATTGTTTCTTTATTTCCTTTTATTTTATTTACTGATGCTTATTTTGAACATCACGGGGTTGTATTAGAACATGAGTGAGTAGATCTATCTTTCTAAGATTAGGGACTAACCCTTGATGAACAAAGATGCTTTATATTTTTTTTTCTTTCTACTTTAATTCTTAAATAATTTCATTTGATTTAATCCTTTGATACTTAATGCTTGTGAATGTGATGGTTCTAATATTTGCATGATCTCTAACACCAAAGGAAAAACTGAAAGGTGAACTGCGGTGTTAAAAACCCTAGGATTAAATCTGAAACCATAGATTTGGATTTCTTTAGGATCAATAGTTATCACGGAACTTAAAGGGTTTAATTAGATTCAATTACTATGAAAGTAAAAATTTATCTAAGTTAAATATGTCACTATATAATGAAATTTATTAGTGAGTATATTAGGATAAACCACCTTTAAACAATTAAGCATAATAGAGAGAGAGAGAGAGAGAGAGAGAGAGAGAGAGAGATAAGATCTTTTGTTTATCATTGCTATAAATCCCTAATCCTAGAAGCCATTGAATTGTGAATTTTCTGTCATTTCCACTAGCCATACTTTAATAGTTTTAGTTTTAATTACAATTAGTTTATTCATCTTCTTTATTCTTATCTCAATTTGTCTAGATAAACTTTAGTTGCATGAAATTAGTAATCGACATCATAGTTCTCATGGGAATGATATCTTATTCGCTAATTGATGACCCGTGCACTTGCGGTACGCATCATTAATGAACCTATGTTATATCACATGTTTTGCTCTATCTATACATATTTTGTCATAATACATTGTCTTGTTAGTGTTGTTGAGTAAGTACAATGGTTCTTTTTAAAGAGAGGAGTAAAAATGGAGTTCTATGCTATAAAGAATTGTCATGCAATAAACCATTTGCAGAGCAAACATTTTTCATGTTTTATATACAACAATATAAGAATTGTTCATGTCTGATGGCATAATTACGAAAGAATGTTCATTTAGTAAACTAGTATACCCTACAAAGTCAATTCTAGTTATTATTTAATAATAATATATATATTTTTTTTTTTGCATGCATAATTATGGGTATTGTATTATTCATGTTTGATGACATTTTATTATTGGATTTCAAATTAATGATAGAGATCATTAAATTGAGACATGATTCTCTATGTTTCTTGTAACCTATAATAGTTTACAACCTATGAGATAAAATATGATTTTGTATTCATTATTAGTCTTCACATGTTGTATTGCTATATGTGATATAATGGTATGTCTCAACCACTAGAGTGTAGACTTTTAGTAACATTGAAGGTATCTATAGTTGACAAAGATTAAACTATACCATTACAGAACTTTTAGACCAAACACAATTATATAGAGAGAGTTATTCTGTTACAAAAAGTTCTTATGCCTTGAGAATGTTATTAAATCTTATGTATGAATTATATTACCTTGATGGTGTTAATTGGTGATGCCTAATTGGATGCTATATACGGCCACATTGGGTTATACAATGAATACATGAAGATTTCTAGTCATTCTTGATGGGATCTATTACTCTAATTGTAGGAGAGAATATTGTAGATTGTGTTTCTAATGTGTTAGATGAAACTCCTCCGGTTAATTTTTGAAAATATTATATTATATAATACATATAATTTTATATATTTTTTTAAAAAAATTTATGTCCAAAAGTATAAGAAAACACACATATAAGTGCTGATCGATAGTGATATTGGTGGTCAAATCATACCCACTTATATGAAATATTTATTGATAGAGGGACTACTATGTAAAATATTATATTGACATTTCACATATTAATATCTCTAATCATTGGATTAAATTATAATTTGTTGATGGGCGTGATTGTGATTATTAAAATTAGTATGGACTAATGGATCTTGAACAAGCTCACTATCTTCCTTTGATAATTTAAAATTTGGATAAAGTGGTAATCTAACAAGAGTTGCACCACTTGTTTAGGAGTCTACAAGCAAGTCCAAAGCATATTTTTGCTAACATATGTATATTCCTTTCTCTAATTGGTCAACTTTAATTCCAATGAAAAATTTTAAATCTCCTAAGTCTTTGATCTTGAAATTCTCATTTAGAAGAAATGTTAGTTGCTTAACAGAATCCAAACTGTGACTTGCAACTATAATATCATCCATGTAGATCAACAATATTGCAATGAAAACTCCATATTTTATCTTGATGAAAAGACTACAATCAGCTTCAGACTATATAAAACCAAGTTTGATAACAAAATCTAAAAGCTTGGCATACCATTGATGTGATGCTCGTTTCAGGCCATACAAACTTTTCAAGAGTTTACACATCTTCAAGTAATATTCAGCAGGATATCCTGGTGGTAATTGTATGTAGACTTCATGCAAATCTCCATGCAAAAACACATTATTCACATTGAATTGATGAAGATACTAGCCATTCAGAGTAGCTAAAGCTAAAAGCATTCTTACTAAAACCATCTTTGCCTCAGTGGAGAAAGTTTCATGGTAATCCAAGCCTTCTTGCTGTGAGTATCATTTAGTGATGAGTCTCGCCTTGCATCTCTCAATTTAGCCATCTACATTGTTTTTTTATAAACCCATTTGCACTCAATAGTTTGCTTTCCAAATAACAAATCAGATAAAACCCCAAGTCATATTAGCTTCTAAGGCTACAATATCAACATCAATAGCTCTCCACCATTCTAGAATTTTACATGCTTCATTATAGGAATTGGGTTATACTTAAGTAGAAATAGAAGAAATAAAATTTTTGTATTGTGGAGTTAGATATTCATAAGATATGGTGTAACAAAGAGGATAAGGATTACCTAATACATAGCTCTTTCTTCCTGGTAGACTCGTTTAAGTGGTTGAATGAGGTAGTAATTTGTTGACAAATGAAGCCCTGTAAGAATGAAAGTGTTCTTCTAGCTATATTGGATCTCCTTGGTGGATGGGAAAGGATTGTCTATCAATGCTTTGATCTTGATTATTTGTAATGAGCTTGGATAAAACATTGTCATCTAAAGGTAAAGGAAAAGAGGTGTTGGTGGGTTCAGAACTTGTGGTATTTCGGTTTTTCCTTCTTGTGTAGAGTGGTGTATTTTGGTCTTTTCTTGTTTGTTGATTCAATGTTTTAGTGGAATTCTTCTTTTTTTAGTTTGGTGCCTCTTTTTGAGCTTTGTGGGATGTGTTTTGAGAGTTTTAGAGGTGTGTGGGCTGTGCACAAGCCTCACTACCCCGAGGTGTGGTTGTGAGGCCTCCTATGTGGCCACACACCCTAGGCAGTGGGGTGTGCGGCCTAGTGTGTGGGATGTAGGCTGTGGGCCACACAGGGGGCCACATATTGCTGGCAGGAGGTGTGCGGCCTCGTGTGCTGACCGCACACCAGGCCATGTACACACGAAAAGTGGCTTTTTAAGCCTGTTTTAACTCCTTTTTCTTGATTTTCTTCTCCCTAACTCTCCCTTTCTCTCCTCCCCTCATCCCTTGCCATTCTTTTGAGATTAAAGGCTTACTTTAGTTGCTCTTTTGGCCTTACTTGTGGTGCTTGTTGATCAATCCATTCGTTGCTCAAGGTAAGCTCCCATTCTCTTCTTTCTTCTTCTTTTGGATGAATGGAGCTAGGGTTTGTTTGCAAACTTAATTGAGAGCTTGATTCTAATTTTTCTTCTTGTTTATTATGGTTTGAACTTGAGAGGAGTGTTTGGATTGCCTTGTATTGCTTCAATCTATTGGAATCTTAGATCTTCTTCTTCCTTGTTTTCGGAGTTATTGTAGTACAGGTAGATCTTGGTGGTTTCTTTGGATTGTTTGGTTTAGAGTGAAGCCCCAACCCATAGGATTTCATTGGTGACCTTCAAACCTATTTTTGAGCTGAACGTTGGGTCGGTTTAGGGTTACTTCTTGTTAGTGAAACCTAGGGTTTCATTGGTTGTAGTTTGCTTGTTTAACTCTGGTTGTTTGCGTTGGTGCGCGCTTTGGCTAGGTGGCAAGATCTTGGCTAGAGACAAGGAACCGGATGAAGATTAGTGCTCTGGAAGTTTGAATCACCTAAGTATGAGTGGGTTTATGTTGATGCACATTTTAGTAGAATTTGATTTAAATGCCGTTTTTGTGTGATTTATGATCATACCTTGGTGTTATCGTGTTTAATTAGATGTGTTGATCGATTGGGATGAAACTTCCAAGCTTTTGATTTATAGATGAAAAACTCTTGTTGGTTTATTGAAAGTGTTATGCCATTATTACTTCATGCTTTAGGAAATTAAAATGATGTTTGTGAGCATCTTTAGTTGTTGTTGAGCTTTTACCATTGAAAATTGTGGAATCGTTTTTCATCCCAGGTTGAAGATGGTGTCATGGATTCGGAGTGCATCCTTGTTATACATATATTGCATTGTTGAGCTTCCACAGGTTTTGATGCTGACTGGGCGGAGCCCTGCCCTACTATAGTAGGCAGTCCTCAGGACCAGCCTATTGAGGTAGCGTGAAGACCCAAGTTTATTGTCTAGTTCAGATGGTAGGTAGAATCCTGAATGGATACTCTTCGAGAAACCAGAGTCCTCCATGGGCTTTCGATGGGCCAACGTCAAGGCTATGAACAATTTGACGACTTTCGACCTAGTCGCGACGGCGGCTAAGTTAGAGAGTGTTTGTAGGCCATTACTCATTCCTTGAGTTGAATCTTTCTTAATTGAGAAAACTTTGATTTCATGAAATCAGACTTTTGAGTAGTATCCTCTTATCTATATTTTGAATTACTGTTTCGATGACGAGTTTACCTTACAAGGATTATTAGAACTTGTTTTATGTAAGTTTATGGATTCTAAATTGTTGAAACCCTTACTTGATAAAAAAAATATGTCTTTTGTGAGGTTTATTGATTTGATCCTTATGTCATGTATTTATCCATACTTGTGTGAAAAATCAGAGCTCCTGTTTTAGTGTAAGTTATTGTTTAAGAAAATTTTTGGTTTATTTGATTATTCTGCTAGAACTGTGCTAACCAATTCATTAAGTGACTTAGGTTACTCACCCACATCCCTCTTTCCCAGGCTCTAACAAGCAGTAACGTGGCAGTGCAACATAGTGTTGGGCATTATTCTCCTTATCTCGCTATTTCTTGTCTTATGTATGTTTCTTATTGAACATTTTGCATTGTATAAGAACATGGATTCACTAGTGCAATTGCTACTCTATGCGTAGGTTTTTGTATGTTGTTTATTTTTGTTGAAACCTTATGGTATTTGTGATCAGATTCTTGAATTCCATTAATAGGTATAATGTTGTTTTCTCTACATATTAGATGTACCTTTGGTTTTGTATATCTTCTTGTATAAGTTTTTTCTACTTCAGTATTGTTGATTCCAGGGTTGCTGTTAGCCTTACGGTGACTCTAGTGTTGAGAGATGGGGTCCCGGAGCTCGCGGATCAGGGCTTGACAATTGTAGTGGTAACAAAGCTATTGGTTTAGACTAATAATTATGCTCTATTCTAGTCTATGATTGTCTTCTATCATAGCTAGTGGATCTAATTAGGGTTGAGCATGTAGCACTATTGCATATAGGATTTGACTCTAAAGGTTGTTTTGGGTGTCATTTTCAGTGAACATGCCAACACAACGCCCGCATACACCCAGTGGAGCAGTTGTTACTAGTATTGAGCCTACTCCTATAACGCGAGAGGTGGACTTCGTGGAGTGCTATCTCCACCCTCCTATCTCTCGTACCTAGGCATGAAGCTACGTCAGCTTCAGTGCACACTCCAGGTAAACCCAAGCTTGCGCCTTAGGCCCCTGCTCCTAAGTTAAATCCATCACCAGAGACGATGCAGGCTTTCAGGGCCTATTGGGACAGTCAAGGAAGACAGCCTATGTACTAAGAGTTTAGAGACTTTATGAGTTATTGGGCATTTATGAGGATCCACACCAGTTGTCCAGTTGTCCACTCTACTACAGTGCCCCTAATGCATGTAGTTCCCTGAACTCCTGTAGAAAATAACAAATCCAATTAGAGTTTGTTTCTGTCTAAGCTCCTAAAAGAAGCCTGAAAGTTAGGCTGTGGCCCGTTTGATGGTACGAGTGACACCATGGTTTCTACGGAGTGGCTAAAGAAAGTGATTACTACCTTCGATGACATGGACCTAGGAAGCGAGCTGAGGCTCAAAGTTGACATGAGGTTGCTTGGGCGCAGAGCTAGAGTTTGGTGGGAGAGTCTAAAGGGTTGTTCCCAAGCTGGATTGACTTGGTTAGATTTCCAACGGGAATTCGACGAGGAGTACTACACCCATTTCCACAGAGACCAGAAAAGACAAGAATTTATTAAGCTGATCCAAGAAGGTAGATCTATGATGGAATATGAGATAGAGCTAAAATATTTGGCAAATTTCGTACCCGAGCTAGTGGGTACTGAAGAAATGTTGTGCAAATTTTGAAGCATGATTGAATCTTAACATCCGAGAAAGGGTCTTTGTTTCAGGAAACCAGAGATTCAAGGAAGTGGTACAATTAGCTCTTTGAGCAGAACAGTAAGAGACAGAACCCAAATTTTGGTCAAACCTCTAAGAAGAGCTGGAGAGAGAGTTCTTCATAGAGTAATACTTCAGTTGGTCAATTCAAGTCTACTCAAAATCCACCTAGTAAGCAACAGAGTTCAGTACCTTCGAGCAGTGCATTAGGCACGAGATCAATAGGTGTTAGACGTTTGTGTCAAAATTACAACAAGTACCATAAGGGATGGTGCCTAGAACCGCATAGGAGCTTCTGTTGTGGTTAGATAGGTCACATCAAGTTGGATTGTCTGGAGTTAAGTCATTTTGAGCCTGCCTGCTCCAATGCATGTTCAAGATCATTCTGATCAGTTTAGGGGTACCCATCCTGTGACCCAACTATTAGTACCTACCACCTTAACTTTTGTAGTAAATTAGGTTTCTATCATCATACAAAAGCTATGCAAAATAGAACCCACATCAGAGTTGTGTTTAAGTAAATGCAAATACAATGGCTAAAATCATCAACAAAGGTGAGAATGAACAAAAACCATCATATGGTATTTCATTGCAAGGTCCCCATTCATCACAGTGCACAAGATCAAAGCACTTGATAGCTTTATGTTGGCTATTTGGAAAGGTAATCTATGTAATTTGGCTAGAGGAAAAATATGACATGGTTTATTTTGAGGTAGCACAGTGATATGATCATCATTAAAAAGACTTATTCTAGAACTTGAAAGATGTCCAAGTCAATAATCTCATAAGTCAAAACTTTCCTGCAAGTTGTTGACTATAGTTATGGGAAATTCTGGTAAAACATAATAGAGTTTGATTAAGAAGGGATGCTGAAACTTTATGCCTCAACAAATGGTATAGTGCATTCCTCATTTCACTCACTCAAATTGTCTGCCAAGTCAAAAGGTCTTGCATGAAAGAAATATTTGGTACAAAAATTAGACAACAATGCAAGTCTTGAGACAATTTTCGTGCAGAGACAAGATTAAAAGAAAAAGATGGGACACAAAGAACATTGTTCAGCTTTAATTTTCTTGTCAAACTAACAAACCCAATGTGAGTGGCAATAACCTTTTCACCATTTGGAAGAGTGAAAAAGTGTGACACTTCAGAGTCAATGGCATTGTAAAAAAAAATATTATAAACAATATGATCTAATGCACCCGTGTCAATGGTCCATGGCGTGCATAAAATATCTTTGGCTTGGTTTAAATACATAGAAAAGCATGTAAAAATACTATAATATTTTGGCATTTTAGATTCTTTGTGAGCTCCTGAATCAAAAATTACTGAAGCAATAGAATTTTGATTCTACTTTAGTAGTACCATAAGTTGAATATATTGCTTTGTACCTGATGCTTCAGATATGTTGGAAGATATTTAACTAGCATAAGCACCAAAAGCTTTAGATTTTCCATAGAATTTATGGCCCTTGGGATATCCATGTATGGTATAATAGGTATTAGTAGCAAGCTTGGCCATATGGCAGTGAGAACAACCATTCCTATTTGGGTTAGCCTTAAAGCAACATGCGAGAGGATGACTTGAGATTTTGTAGTGGGAACAATAGTATCTTTTTATCACATTGCCTCCATATGTTATGATTTGTTTGCTTGATTCCTTCACAAGCAAAGCATGAGATTCATTATTTGGTTCATCATATGATATCTCTACACTTTTCCTCTTGTTGAATGATAGAATAAACTTCATTGAAACTAAAGTTTTACTAAATTTTTTTTTTTTTGTGGTTTTAGCCCTTTATATGACTCATTAAGCCTGATAAAGTTCATTGCCTGGTCCCTCTGAGGATATTCCACAACAGCCTTTAAGCCGCCATATCCATAATTTGGAATTTATTCATAATTAAGTAGTTCATTAAAAAGAGCCTTCAACTTTGGAAAGTAGACACTCGCAGTGTCATTGCCATGCAGAAGATTGGCTATCCCTTACTTCACTTTATATATTCGAAGAGCATTTTGATGAGCATGACAATGCACTAACCTAATCCATAATTCTAGTGTAGTTCTAGCATAATGAGTACTATATTTGGCATCAACAGAAATTGTGTTCTAGAGCAATGTGATCATAATGTCATTGCATCTAAGCCAATGCTTAATGAGTGGGTTGTTTGGATATAATAGTTCAGTGATACTTCCATTGATGAAGCCTAACTTGTTCTTGATCCGCAATGCTTTCTTCATAGATCTCGCCCATGTATAATAGTTATTAGAATCAAGCGGATGACTAACCAATAGAGCTCCAGAATTCTCATTTGCTCCTATATAATATGGATTGCTTGGATGAGTAGGATCAAGATGAACTTTATTTGGGTTGAGATTGGAACTTTGATTTGAATCAGTGTGAGCTATCAACAGTTGTGATACCATATAAGAAATGCTTTCGTTCTGAGATTGAAAGCAAATTAGGGAAGGATTTTAGAATGTTTTCATTATATGCAACAAAAAATTATTTTCAATACATTGCAAGTCTTCAGTATACATAAGAAAATAAATGAATAATAGAACAAACAAAATGCAACCATGCATTATACAACTCACAACTGTTTAACAAAATTGTTGTAGAAAATTTTATGCTTGTTTGTTTGTGGTGTCCAACTATGCATATTTGATTACGGATATGGTGTAGATATGCAATCTTAATGTATATCTACTTTCTCATTCTTTGGCGCATCCGTTGCCTTATTCATGCTTCATGAAAGTCATTTGAATTGGTAGCATTTGAATTGATAATATTGATGATTTTAAAGTATCGATCCAAGATGTGAGCCCACACAACTTATATATATATATATATATATATATATATATATAGACGGATACCAAGTAGAATTCGAACCCTTGACCTTTTAAGTTGAGATAGAAATAGAGTAATCGACTAAGCCATGAGGGCCGCGGCAAAAATTCTAATTTCTTATAATTTGAACATTTTTATTAAAAATAAATAAATAATTTTGAAATTGATTTATTTTTGCATGTGTATATATATAATAATAATAACCTAATTAATCAACTTTGAAATTGAACAGCATTAATTCGAAATGAAATAACATACAAATTAAAATCTGAAAACCAAAAACCAATATTTAAAATTAAAAAATAAAGATTTTGGATGAATTTTGTTCACTGAATAATTGAATCATTTACACAACCCTATGTACAATAAAATAAGCAACATAGAAGCACATGTTTCATGCTTGTAAAAGGTTAGTTTTAATGGGAAACCTGCTCAGATTGAGCAGCATCCCTATCCTTGAGTAGAAGTTTGTTACAAATCAATCCAACTAATGCATTTAGCATGGCATCACATGAAACACCCTCGGAACCTCATCTTAATACAAAAAAACTCAATTCTATATAAATCAAGTCTATCCACTTCCAAATACATCATGAACTGCTACAGAAAATAAAATTATGTTATTAAACCTACCCTAGATTGATTGAAAAACATGAACAAAAGGGTGTTATAGTGTAAGAAATTGGCAATTGAAGGATCAAATTGACAAAATTGGAGCTTGAAGGGTTAGTGTACAAGTGAGGTAAAAGTAATTGATTTTCTCTCAGAAACACATGCTTATAAGCCGTATATAGGAACCATTTAGAGAAAAAATTAATAGTACTACTATTGAAATGTTTAAAAAGAGATCTCCAAGTAACTACCAACACAAAAGGGGTACAACGATTCCCAAAACCCTTGAAAGAAAGCCTGATAAAGTGGGGAAAAAAGAAAAAATATCTACAAAATTAGTGATTAAACAGACAGAAGAGATATCAAAGAGGAATACCAAATCATTGAGCATTAGTTTCCAAGATAAATACTATAAAAACCATGAAAGTAAACTACTCCATTGAAATCAAATTATACAAATTTAGATATAATCACATTATTTTTACATATAATGTGATTATATATAAATTAATGAAATTATAAATATTTTATATGTGAGATATTAAAATTATTCAAGCAACAAAGACTTAAAATTATTATAATAGTGTTTACAAAGATTTAAAAAATAAAAAATAAAAAAAAAATATTATAAAATTAACAATATTTTTAAAAATATAAAAAATATAAAATGACCGTATAAGTAATTGTTATGAAAATTGATTATTCATAGATTATTTGTTAAATAATTTATTTATTTATTTACTTTTAATTGATATTTTTAAAATATTTTATTGTAAGTCCCAAAAGATGGTGGGAATGGACAAAGATAGAGAATGTGCATGTCATAAGCCCTAGAGTCGTCGATTCGGGTTTAGCGCCGGGACAGCCCGCCATGCAATAAAATTGGGCGGTCGGGTTGGTCATTTATAGGCCGCTGGAGGCGGGCTAAATGGGACCAACCCGCGAGGCCATGAGTTAGGGCGGGCGGGCCGTGAGTTGAGCAGGGTCGAGCCCATGCCCCCTCTATAATTTATATAATATATATATATATATTGATATTGACATAATATATAAAATATTGTTAAGGATTTAAATTGCATTTAATTATGTTTTAAAAGAAATATGCATGTTTAATTTTGTTGATGTGATGTGATGGTTAATGAAGTTTAATATGCATTTAATTATGTTTTTAAAAATAAATATGGAGATAACAAAAACATTTTTAATGACTTGTTGATTTTTGATGAATATTGTGATTAGTAATGGATGTTTTTATTTTTGTGCTTTATTAATTTTTGCTAAATTTTTTTGTTGATTGTAATGGATGAATGTTATAAATATAATAGATGTTTTATCTTGTGCTTTGTTGTTTTTTTAATTTTTGTTGATTGTAAATTTGTAATAGATGTTTTTTTATTTAGAGATTTTTGTAATTATTGTTGATTTTTGTTAGGGTTTTGAATATTATAATGGATGTTTTTTTATTTTGTTAATTATTGTATATTTTTAATTTTTTTAATTTAGTTTTTTTATGAATTTATAATGAATGTTTCATATATTAAAACATTTATAAAAAAATAAAATAAATTAATTATTTTTAATTTTTTTGGCGGGCCGGCCCGCCCAACCCACAACCCAAAACGGGTCGGGTTGGGTTGCCATTTTGCCGGCCCGCCCCGCCAGCCCGTTTTGACTGCTCTACATAAGCCATGATGAGTGTATTTTTATAAAGCTAATGGCTTTTATTTTTCATATACCTTACTCTTCTATCAAATCAAATAATGAAAGGCTTTTATTTTTATTTTTTATTTTCATATTTTTTTTACATATTTTATTGTGAGTCCTGACTTCCAAGAGGCGAGCACCATACTTTATTGTGAGTCCTGAGAGGCAAGCACCATACTTTATTGTGCAGTTATAAAAGTCAAATGTTAAGCATGGTCATGCTTAATGATAAGCATGACTGTGCTTAGCCCCTCACCTTATACAAAATACCTTCTTTCCGGCATAATTTTTGTAAACCAAGTTAATTGTGTGAGATAGTAAATAATTTAATTCGATATGATTGATTGGAGCCGCAGTTTTTTCTTGGAAAGGTAAAATATTTTATTGTAACAATTAGAAGCCTTTTGCAACTTCTTGTTCTTGTTCTTCTTGTTCTTCTTCTTCATTTTCTTTTTGGATTCCTCTTTTAGATTTTTTTATCAATCCCGAGCTTTTTCTTGGAAAGGTAAAATATGTTATTGTAAGGGTAAAAATCTTGAAAGGGTACCCAATTATACCCATATTTCAGAATGGATACCGTTTTTCAATTTGTTTCTTTTTGGGTACCACAATATAATTTCAGTTCACCGGATGGGTACACAAGCATTTCCGGTTAAAATTTATCTATGTGGCAACCGGAGAAATGAGTTGGCAGGGGTTTTGGCACGTCAACTACTCACATGGAGGAGGGACGTGGCATTTTTAAGCCACATCAGCCAACTTATTCCACGTCAACCCATGGGCCCTCGTCAAAATCGCCCATCTTCGTCTTCTTGTCATTCTCCACACTCTCTTCTCCTGGTTCGTCTTCACCTTCTTCTTCTTCTTCTTCTTCATCTCTAGTAAAACAGAACCCTAAGAGAGAGGTTTCACATTCTATCAAACACCAGCGCATAACCATCCAGGACGGGAGACGGTGTAGGAATCAACATGGATGTTGAGTGGGCAATACGGCCTGCTGATGTTAGAGATGCAGAATACCGTAAGTGCCATTCTCTTTGCGTTGTTCTGTTGGGAAAATTCTTGCAAATGGGGGAACAAAATTCTTGCGCTGTTTTGTCCAGGTTTGGAATCAAAGTAATCTGAATTGATGTCTATTTTTTGGATCCATTTGTTTAAACTAAACCTAAGGCGGTTGATGAATAGGTTGATCTCCTCCTCGATAGAAATGCTGAACCTGGGCAGCTCTCACAACACCTCATCAACAGAACTAGTGAACCTGGGCAACTTTCACAACAAATTGTTATTGGCCAATTCTCACAACAAGTTCAATGCACAATAGTATCAGATGTGAGCATTAATATGGTGTAAAACTTTTAGTATTTTTATTTGGATTGTCTTCTGGAGTAAAATTTGAGTATGCCATCTTATATTATGTTATTTGTGATTGTGAGCAGCCTCCTACTGAAAGAACAACTATGGCAGAAAGAAGGCTAAATAGGACTAAATTACCAACTAGAAGTGGAAGAAATATTGCCAATACAGAATGCCCACCAAAGGATGTTGTAAAGGAAAAGGAGCATGTGGTTCAAACAGATAAAGCTCCCCAAAAAAAACTCCAACGGTCCTAAGAATTCATGTAATGTGGTCTCGTGCCAATGACAAAGATGGGGCTGCTAACAAGAAGAAAAAGATTTGGGTGCCACCTGGTTCAAAAGAATCTACTACTTCTGGTGATGCACAATAGTTGAAGCATTATGTAGTGGGCTAAGTAGTTTTTAGAAAATTAGTGTTTAACAAACTGTCTATGATGTAAATTTTGGAAACTATTTCTTTTTTGTGGTGTTTCAAGAGGAGGAAACAAACAAACTATGTCATTTTGTAAATTTTACAGACATATGCTTAATACTAAAAATGTGCACTTCTTGCAAATTTTAGAACATGTCTTTATTGTCATTTACAAAGCTTTGCCATCCAGCTCCAATTTTATTTTTTACATAATTCAATAGGCTTGGGGAAGTTTTTTTTAACTTTATATCAGTAATTTGAGAAACTGGATACAAAATTCTCAGGTCATGAATTTAGAGAAATAGAGAGAAAAAGGAGAGGGTGAGTTTTATGGCTTAGAAATCCTCTAAATCGGTTTCTGGTTGATCATATTCACCCGTTTGGAATTGTTATAATGGCACAATATGAGGTTAATTTTAATGCATTTTCCAATGTAATAACTAACGCCTGGTTCGACGAAGACAAAGAAGAAGAAGAACAAGAAGAAGAAGAAGAAGAAGAAGAAGAAGAAGAAGAACATAAGAAGATGAAGAAGTAGAAGAGAACATAAGAAGATCAAGAAGAAGAAGGAGAAGATGAACCATTAAAAGAGAGGGTGGAGAAGGAGAAGGAGAAGGAGACAAAAAAGGGGGACGATGACGAGGGCCCGTGGGCTGACGTGGAATAAGCTGGCTGATATGGCTTAAAAATGCCATGTCCCTCCTCCACGTGAGTAACTGACGTGCCAAAACCACTGCCAACTCATTTCTCCAGCTGTCACGTAGATAAGTTTTAACCGGAAATGCTTGTGTACCCACCCAGTGAACTGAAATTATATTGTGGTATCCAAAAAGAAACAAATTGAAAAATGGTACCCATTCTAAAATATGGGTATAGTTGGGTACCCTTTCAACATTTTTACTCGTTATTGTAATAATTAGAAGCCTTTTGCAACTTCTTCTTCTTCTTCTTCTTATTCTTATTCTTCTTCATCTCCTTTTCATTTTCCTCGATTAGGTTTTTTTCTTCATCTCCTTTTGCAACTTTTTTTTTATAGTTTACTTTTTTAAAGCTTCTAATTGTTCTTTCTTCTTTGCAGAGCCATGGATAGGGCAAGTGCAACCCTTTATGTACTGTTATTTGTGATGTTTTTGATTGTTATAGTTGCAGTTTTTCAGCACTGAGTTGTTCCGGAGGAGGAAGAACAAGAAGGATTTCCTGTCACACACTCCTCGCTAAAGCCGAAGCCACAACACTCCCCGCTGAAGCCAAAGCCATTAATTCCTCATTTCAAAAAGTTTTATTTGACAACATATGCTAGTTTGGGTTGTAACATTATTATAGATCCCTAAGTGGTTTTTTTTTTTAAAAAAAAAGTTGTTTGAAGTTTTTGTAGTTTTTTGTTTTTGTAAAAAGTTGTTAGGAATAAAATGAAGTTTTTAACATATTTGAAGTAGTTTTTGACATAAAAAGCTGCTGGGATGTACTCGGCAATGCCATATGCATTCGGACAGGTTTCTACTTCAAAATCAGCATCTCCAATTCTGTCATGTCATGTTGTTATTGAACATTCATATTTTCCTCTGGCACTGCGTTGCTCACAGCTTTATCCTGGGCAGTTTCTGAAGCTAGTTTCATTCAAAAAGTCTTCATCAATGATCCAAGTGTATGGAGGGTTCTACTGGGCTTTGATAATGATATTAATTGGAGATTTAATCGGACGATACATGAATTGTGATTGCTCCTGCTTCAACTGTCAAACCCTCAAGTTTCTCTCATCCCAAGGTATTGCAACAGGCTTGCAATTGAAATTGATGGAAAGGGATATAATGTTCCTTTTCTCTCTCTTTTCCATCAGGGCCTTGAAAAACCAAGATGGCTTATGCATGTTGTTCAAAACTTTAGCTTCTTTTTGCCTTAATTTCTTTGTTTAGGCTCCCAGTTTTTTTGTTTAGGCTCCTAGTTTTTCTTTATAGTCTCTTTCTTTGTGTTTATCTTCTCCTGTAGTTTTTCAGTTGTTCTTTCCTTCAATAAAATAGCTACCTAGTAGCTCTTCTTTTTTTAAAAAAATAAATAAATAAATAAATAACAGAGGTTGCAATTGAGTTTCCCTATGTCTTCGTCCAAGCATCCGTATATGGAATTCTAGTATATGCAGTGATAGGATTCGAATGGACTACTACTAAGTTCTTTTGGTATCTGTTCTTACGAAAGTATATGTAGTGATAGGATTCGAATGGACTACTACCAAGTTCTTTTGGTATTTGTTCTTCATTCGTAGACCTAGTCTAAACTCCAAAGGAATGGCCTAAAAAAGACAAGAATATTGTAGTATTTTTTGGCTGCAAGAAGACCTCTAATAAAATAGTAAGCAATGCACATCCTTGACTACAAAATTATCTAGTTAAGTAACAAGCACCAAAACATAATCTAGACAAGTGAAACAATGCAAAGAAACAACAAGAATGGATGCATAACAAACAAGCTAATTGTGAGTCGTATAGAATGAGTTTCTTTATGTTATTTTTCACACTTCTTTTCACAAAAATGAACTAACTGTTCTGTAATCATCCAATGTGTTTTTTTATCAAGCAACTTCAGTTGCACAAAACATGTCGTGACTCTGTAACATGTATTACAAAATCAGTTGCTCTTGCTGGCTTCCATACACAAGGAAAAGCAAAGCTTCTTACCACCCTGATCTACATTTGTTTTTCCTCTCTCCATGTTGTTTGGTTTCAACAAGGAGTCCTCAATTAAACAGCTGCTGGAAGCCCATAGCCATGATGGGAGTGTGGCCTTCAGATCATTGCCGTCTTGAACCTCCTTTGGAGAAGTGTTAGAGAACAAACCCTGGAAGATAGAGACCCAGCCTTAGCTGATTACTTTCCCAAATTTTCCTCTTCTCTTCTGTTCCCCTGTGACTCCTTTTGTAACCAGCTATATAGACCCAATTTACCATTCTGCCCTTCACTTATCTTATTTCTTCTAGAATAGACCAATAAGTGCTTCTGAAAGGCCTATCAGTACTCCCTTGGATAGAGAAAACCTTGTCCACAAGGTTGGATGTGGGAAATTGTCCCCGAAAATCGGAACAAGTCATCCATGAGGACTCTTCTGGCGGTCGAGTTTGCCATTGAACAAGTACCTGATGGCAAGGAAAAGAACCAGAACCTCGGTCTTGAACCTTGAGTATAGCTGATGGGGTATAAGATTCTTCTTCGAAGGATAATTCATGGGGCAATGCTTGAGAAACAGGGTGGGAACCTGCCATCTTTTTCAGCTGAGATATATGAAAGATGGGGTGAATTTTTGACCAGTGAGGAAGATCTAATTTGTAAGCAACTGGGCTAAACTTGTGAGTGATTTTGTAAGGCCCAAAATAGCAAGATGCCAGCTTATGAAAAGAGCGTTGTTGTATTGATTGTTGTCGATAGGGTCGAAGCTTGACAAAAACCGTATCTCCAACTTCATATTCCACATGTCATCTATGTTAATCCGCTGACCAAATCATTTGTTGCTGGGCCTTAGATAAATGGTGTTGTAATTCTTTGAGCATAGCAGACCTGTCTTGGTGTGCCTGGGCTACTGCAGCAACTTGAAATTCCCCGGGCATGAATTGAAGGAGAGATGGACGAGGACGTCCATATACAATTTGGAATGGTGTAGTGTTGGTAGCCCCATGAAAAATAGTATTATACCAATATTCAGCACAAGGTAGCCAGCGACTCCAATGCTTAGGATGCTCTGAAGTGAAACAACGGAGATAGGACTCAAGGCAACGACTGAGGACTTCGGTTTGACCATCCATTTCTGGATGATAAGCCGAGCTCATTCTGAGTTTCGTACCCCACTTAGAGAAGAATTCTTGCCAAAAACAGCTTATAAAGATAGGATCTCGATCACTTACAATAGAATGAGGAACCCCATACAGGCGGACTATCTCTTTGGCAAATAACTCAGCCACCATCCTGGCAGTGAAAGGATGCTTTAACCCAATAAAATGGATATACTTAGAGAGCCGGTCCACCACAACTAAGATGCAGTCCCAACCATTAGATTTAGGTAAGCCTGACAAGAAATTCAGTGATATATCGGTCCAAACTTGAGTAAGGATAGGCAAGGAATGAAGAAGACCCTTGGGAGAGAGTGTATCATACTTATTCTTTTGGCAAACTAAGCAATCAGCTACATATTTCTGGACAGAAGCCATCATAGCTCACCAATATACGCTGTATGCAAGTCATTTGTAAGTGCGCAAGGCCCTAGAATGACCCCCTTGTGGGGAGCAATGAAATTCTTCTAACAATCTGGGAATCCATGAAGAACTGGAGGGAATCACCAATCTTCCTTTATAGAATAATCTGCCATGGATGAGCTGATGGTTTCTGAGAGATTTGATCATGAAGGGACCGTAAGGAGGAGTCTTGCTGGATTTCTTGATGCAGGTGCTCCCAGTGAGCCCAATAAGGAATGGAAACAGCTGTCAACTCCAAGTCCCCATAGGCTCGAGATAAGGCATCAGCAGCCTTGTTTGTAGAACATGGTCGGTATTGAACATCAAATTCGTACCCAAAAGTTTGGCAATCCAATTTTGTTGGGTTGGTGTGTTAACATGTTATTGCAAGATATGTTGAAGACTGCTGTGATCTGTTTTGACCACAAAGTGTTGGCCCATCAAATAAGGTCGCCATTGACGGATGGCTAGTACTAGAGCCATGAGTTCCTTTTCATAAGCTGGTTTAGCAAGGTGCCGAGGGGCCAGTTGCTTGCTAAAAAAAGCTAATGGTCTGTCATTCTGCATCAAAACCGGCCCAACACCAGTACCGGAAGCGTCACACTCCACCACCAATGTTTGAGAAAAATCAGGCATGGCAAGGGTGGGAGCTGTCGTGATTGCTTGCTTTAATTTCTGGAAGGCGAGATTTGTAACTGTGCTCCAAGTGAATTTGGTGGCTTGATCTTTCTTAAGCAACTCCGTAAGAGGTCGAGCAATGTCTCCATAGCCTTTAATGAATCTCCTATAGTATCCCGTGAGCCCCAAGAAAGATCTGACAGGTTTAACAGATTTTGGAGTTGGCCAATTCAACACGCTCGATACCTTGAGAGGATATATAGAGACCCCTCTTTGGGACACAATATGACCGAGATAGTCAATGGATTGTTGGCCAAAACAACTTTTCTTTTTGTTGGCTACGAAGTGCTGCGCTAACAATTTACTCAAAACAAGATGCAAGTGGTGTAGATGCTCCATCCACGACTTGCTATAGATTAGTATATCATCAAAAAATACTAAGACAAACCTGCGTAGAAAAGGCCTGAAGAGATCATTCATCGTAGCTTGGAAGGTGGCTGGTGCGTTCATAAGGCCAAAAGGCATCACCTTAACCTCATAATGGCCTGTATGAGTGCGAAATGTTGTTTTGGGAACGTCTTCTTCTTTCACGCGTATTTGGTGGTAACCTGACTTGAGGTCGACTTTAGAGAAGAACTTAGAACCATGCAATTCATCTAATAATTCTTGAATGATTGGAATGGGATATTTATCAGGTATGGTAGCCTTGTTGAGTTCCCAATAATTGACACAAAAGCGCTACCCACCATCATTTTTTCAAACTAAGAGGACAGGACTTGAGAAAGGACTGTTACTTGGCTGAATAACCCCGGTGGCGAGCATATCCGCAACTAATCTTTCAATTTCATCCTTCTGAAGGTGACTATAGCGGTAAGAGTGGCAACTAATAGCTGTAACCCCTTCTTTCAAGGGAATGAGGTGGTCTATTGTGCGTTGTGGAGGCAACCCAGAGGGTTCGGCAAAAACAAGAGAAAATTCATTTAAGAGCTGTTGTAACTCTGGCAGCAGTAAGTTAGAATTTCCAATAATGGTACTGTCCTCAATCGTAGAGACGTTCCACAATAATAAGCCAAATTCCACATCTTGAAGTCGAAGTAAAGCTTGTGATGAAATTGGGGTGCTGCTCAAAGAAGGATCACCTATGATTTGCACTTGGTTCCCATCTACTGCGAAATGCATCACCATGGTAGCCCAGTTAACCTTGACATCACCAAGTGTTTGGAGCCACGATACTCCCAATATTATATCTACACCACCAAGAGGAAAAACATAGCAATCCACCTTAATGGAGATAGATGCCAACTGAATTTGAACATTTTGACAAATTCCCTGCGCCTATGTTCGATGGCCAACGGACCCCAAATTTTGGTGTTGAAGAGATAGGAATCTGGAGCTTAGCAACCATCTTATTTGATATAAAGCAATGACTGGCGCCACTGTCCACCATAACGATGACGGAAAACTGCCCAATTTTGCCAAGAAACTTCATAGTGCTGGGTTGCTGGGTGGAAGCCATAGAGAAATATGGTAACTCCAACTGGAGTAGTTGCGAAGCATCTTCACTAGGAGAGTCTTGAGACTGTTCATTAAACTCAAGTGCACCAGGGCTTTCCCCGTCAATCTCTTCGTCACCTAAAATCAAGGTTCGTAGAGATTTGTTAGGACACTGGTGGAGAGGATTATATGGCTGATGACAACGGAAACAAAGCCCCTTTGAGCGGAGGTCTTGGAACTCTTTTTGAGTATATTGACGGATACACCGAATTGGTGTTGACGTGGCCAGATGTGAAGGAGAATTGATGTTGCTTCCCACACTACTGGTCTTTGAGTTGACCTTGGATCGAATTCCATCATCACCTCTCGACAATGGTGAGGAATTGCCTTGCCCATGCGACGACCCATTTGTGGTCCAGCTCGACGCCACACTCTGCTGTGTAGGTGGCCCGAAAGAGTGAACTAAAGATCGTCCCACTGCACTTGCCACACCAGCCCGCGACCCAAGCCCAAAAGTTGTCGAGCTCGCACTGTGCAATCTCATCTTCTTCGCAACCAATTCGAGCTCATGCTCGATTTCCCGTGCCAGAGTCATTGTTTCATACAGATCCTTAGTCTCATGGGAACGGATGTGTGCTCTAATCTCCTCTCGAAGGCCATTGAGAAATTGACCTGTGAAAGCTTTTTCTGGCCAGCTTTGTATTTGCGCAGACTTCTCGACGAAGTCACGGATGTACAGATCGACTAAGCCATTTTGTTTTACCGCAGCCAATGCTTCATACAGGTTAGCAGCTAAAGCTCCCCCAAATCGCGCAAGCACTTCACGGTGAACATCATTCCACGTCTAGATCACTCGGCGTTCTTGCAGCCACGTCATCCAATGGAGGGCATGACCTTCCATACTAACTAAGGCAAGAGTTACATTGAGATCCTCAGAAGTCTGTTGTATGCTGAAATACAGCTCTGCTCGCCTAACCCATCCCAAAGGGTTATCCCCCTTGAAATTAAGGAGTTCGACCTTCTTTGCAGCAATCTGGACATCATCCAGGGAGAATGCTCGAGGGGGAATCAACTTGGAACCTCCAGATCTGGCTTCTATTTCGGTTGTCAGCGGTGGAGGAATCGACTTGGAACCTCCCGGTCTAGTAGAACAAGCTTTGGCTTCAGCGATCGGCTGTGGCGATGGTCGCTCAACCTCTTGTGGTGCCTTTCCCTTTACCAAAGACGCTAATAAGGATTGGATTTCATCTAATTGTTGCCTAGAATGAAGTATTTCATCCATCATTCCTGACATCTTTTGCTCTGAATCTGAGCCTTGAAGCTTGAGATCCTTGATTTCCTCTCTCATCGATTCCAGGTTTTTCTCCACAGCATCAACCTTTTGCTCCATTTTCGACGACGGCATCAGGTCCACGCTCACCGCACCAATGTTAGAGAACAAACCCTGGAAGATAGAGGCCCAGCCTTAGCTGATTACTTTCCCAAATTTTCCTCTTCTCTTCTGTTCCCCTGTGACTCCTTTTGTAACCAGCTATAAAGGCCCAATTTACCATTCTGCCCTTCACTTATCTTATTTCTTCTAGAATAGACCAATAAGTGCTTCTGAAAAGGCCTATCAATAGAAGGGCTGACCAGGGAGGGTTCTGACCAGGGACAAACCTGAGTAAAGTGCCCTGAGTGAAGCGCTGCTGAGTGAAGTGTCATTGAGTTAAGCGTACCTGATCCGACGAGGACGTCGGGTCTGATCGGGGGAGTAATGTTGTAAACCTGGTTTAGTCCCACATCGCCTAATTGAGGGGGAGTCCATGTGCATATATGTGAGGGGCAACCCCACCCTATCAGGCCGGTCTTTTGGGGTTGTGGGTCCCCCGCTGTGTGCAACATTGTGTGCAACATTGGTGCTTAGTGAAGTGCCCTGAGTGAAGCGCTGCTGAGTGAAGTGTCGTTGAATTAAGCGTACCTCATCCGACGAGGACGTCGGGTCTGATCGGGGGAGTAATGTTGCAAACCTGGTTTAGTCCCACATCGCCTAATTGAGGGGGAGTCCATGTGCATATATGTGAGGGGCAACCCCACCTTATCAGGCCGGTCTTTTGGGGTTGTGGGTCCCCCGCTATGTGCAACAAGAAGCATCTCTTAGAACAGATGACGATGGGCTTTTCAAGAACCTTTCATAAGCAGATGTGAGCAAATGCAGAAAATAAGAACCAATGCCTTCGAGATCAAAAGAAATAGCAAGTGATGTACCTCCCATATTTCTGCGTCTGTGTGTTGTCCTAGAGGATCCAAATTGTATCTCACTGAGCCATTGAAGAGTGTTGGATCTTGAGGAATGATATTAAACCGAGACCGCAAGTCATGGAGTCCGATGTTTGAGATATCGATACCATCTATGAATATTTTCCCTCATGCTAGATCAACAAGCCTGAACAATGCACCTATGAGAGTTGTTTTGCCACTTCCAGTCTTGCCAACTATTCCAATTTTGTGACCTTCTTCAAATATGCAACTGATTCCTTGTAGCACAAGTGGAGTGTCTGGTCTATACCTTATCTGTATCAATAATGACAATAATGACAATAATGACAATTTGTCAGCAAAATCAAAACTACAGAAATAAAAATCAGCATTCAGTAGGATGCAATAGGTACCTTGAGATCATGAAGCTCCACTCTACCAAAAGAAGGCCAATTCAATGCAGGCTTGTTTTCATTGATGACCTTTGGAGCCTCACTTGAAGCATGCATATATTGATTTAGTTTTTCAACAGATATGCCATTGATTCTCATCAACTCTTTTGCTGAAGCCAAGTAGTACTTCTAAGCACACATGCAAGAAAATAATATAACCTAATCAGTAACAGGAATGCAGCAGAAATTAGTTTTATTTTACCTGCAATTTAAGGGTCTCATAGGTTACTGGTATGGTATCAAACAAGATTTGCGACGTAACAACAGCTAATACACCCAAGGTTGCTGTATGCATTCAAGGTAGCACTGATGCTTAAGACGAGACTGAATGGCACATCAAGATCAATAATGCTCAAATCCGAAGAGACCTGCATTAGAACAAAGGAATCAAGATCAGTATGAAGTTAGCATGCCAATGTGCTTCAATGGATTAGTAGTTCTCGTACCCGACTAAGTATCCTTCCCAAAGGAGTGGAGTCAAAGAATGACATAGGCGCCCAGAATAGTGATGACTGCAGGCCAAGAACTACAATGGATCCGGATCTACTGAACAAAAAGACTGCAGTACTAATGCCAATCAAACAAATAGTTCATTATTTGCTTTCCGAGAAGCAACTTTTTCAAGCCTTTCAGTGCCTACTGTTTCTTTGTGAGCATTAACCAAGTCTTGAAATTCTTTGCAAGTAGCAAATAGTTCATTGTATGGTGCAGCACGAAGAATTTGTCCATCAGATAGCAATTATCATGGACACAAAATGTCACTTAATATAGAATAAAAAGCGTATAAAACATATCTTAATCTAGAATTGGAATTGAATGACTGACCAAGATACAGTTAAAAGGAGGACGGAAGTCCACTTGGTGAGTAACCAATAGCACCGTCTGGGGAAGAGCTCAGAGAGCTAATTTTATAGATAAAAAAGATTACAAAGTTCAAGGTTTACATAGTAAATAAACAGAACAAAAACAAAAACAACAAGACAACAATACAACAAGAGAAGAAAAGGAACTGGACGCTAGAAAGAGAAACCATTCTCAGTAAAAATTTTCATGAGCCATCTAGGCAGATCTCGGCCAGAAAGGAATAGGCAGAGGGAATGGTTGTTGCTGCCAACAGAAGCAAAAGCAAAAGCTGGTCTGTTCCTGCGAGCAGGGATATCGATCAGAGTGGGATTGCCTGTGATTTGGAGGAGATGAATAACATCTGAAATATCCTGCGCTGATCTCCAAGCAACAGGGTTGCGACCACCCTTCAAAGTTTGAGAAATATCATGGTTGCATTGAAGAATGCGTCGAATGTCCAGTTGCCGGTCAATAGAAGTTCGAACAGCAATACAAAGAGCTTTGATGCCAGCTTCAAAGTGAGACTTTGCATAGAAAGAACATCAACCTGCACAAGAGACATTGTAAGTATGAGAAGAAATAAAGAATCCCAACTTACCAACCTTACTGCTGTCAAGCCATTTGTTAGCATAAAAAAGGAAGAGTCCGTTGATGCTGGAGAAGTTATTGAGGAGGAGCTTCCAACCCACGAGAGACGCATTCTCCTGCATAAAATCCTTAACATGGGCAACAACTTTAAAAGAAATGTTAGTGAAATTGGGATTGATATTGTTAAAGATGGCATCACAACGAGCTTTCCACAGATACCATATACTGGCTGCAATAACAGAGATAGTATGGATTGAGAAATTATAATCAGTGATCCAGAATCCGGCCGAAATGATGTCAGGAAAAGAAATATTAATGCCCAAATAATGATTCAACATATTCCATACCATCTGGGCACAACGACATTCAAGAAATAAGTGATCAATGAATTCAGTTTCAATGTTGCAAAAGACACATAAAGTTCTAGGGCCAAGGTTGATGCTATTTGGAAAATCAGTAGTAAAAATTCTACCATGTAACATAAGCCAAATAAAATGCTTGATGCGTGGTGCGACATAGAGCTTCCACAGCTTGTTCCAACCTGACCACTCCAGATTCAAGTTAGAATTGTGATTTAAATAATGATAGATGACTGGGGAAATTTTCAAGTTTGAGGAATAAGGTTGCCAAACCTAGAAATTAGTATTCTCATGATCAGAAGCGCAAATATTTGGAACCAATGGACCAAAAAACTCTCCAAAAATGGTTGTAAGCATGTCATTGTTCCAAAGGCCATTCACAAAAATATCAGATAAACAGATAGCACTAAGATCAGCATTAGCATTTAAGTAAGTAGGTTTGAAGGCAAGAGGGATTTCAAATAACCAAGGATCAAACAAAAAAGAAGTCTGAACAGGATTAAATGATTTGATCCAAAGGTTATGTTTTAATGTAAAAGCTGTTCTACAAATGCCTCTAAAAATCCAAGAATAATTAGCAGGAATAGAGTTAACCCAGAAATTTAAATGACTATACTTATGACGAGCAATAGCAACCCAGAAGATATTATCCGAGTTCAGATATTTAAAGACATTCTTGGCCATAAGCGAAGTCTTGGCATAATAAAGGTTCCGGTGACCCAAGCCCCCCTCAGATTTTTTGTCACTGATACATCTCCAATTCACAGCATGGATGCCCTTTTTATTGCCCCCTTTAAACCAAAAAAAATCCCTGACCAGTATAGTGATCTCCTGGAGAACCGAGTCTGGAATAGGATAGGCAGAGAGGTAGTAGGTTGGTATTGAAAGAATAGAGGAGTTTATGAGGATCGATTTAGCAGCAAAGGATAGTTTGCAAGTTTTCCAACTGGCACACATATTTTTTATCTTGTCAATCATAGGTTTGAAGGAAAGAACACTGAATTTTTTGGGAGAAATGAGGATTCCCAAATAAGTCAGAAGAAACTGAGCTTGGGAAAAACCTGTGATGGAGCAAATACTGTGAGCAACTCTTTTGTTAAACCAGGATGAGAGAAAAATTTGGGATTTGACATGGTTAGGACATTGACTAGTTAAATGGGAGTAGATGGATAAACAAAAGTTTATATTACGAGGAGCAGATCTAGTGGCTTTGGTAATCAGAATGATATCATCAGCAAACATTAGATGATTGAAATTAGGATGCAGATTACAGTCAAAACTTGGGATCATGTTAGAAGATAGGGCTCGATTCAAAATGGCTGAGAGGTTTTGAGCAACCAAGATGAACAAGTAAGAAGATAAAGGATCTCCCTGATGGATGCCTCGAGAGGAGGAAAACCAAAGGGTGGGAACGCCATTAACAAGAATAGAGAAAGAGGAAGAAAGGAGGGTAGCTCGAATCCAGGAAATCCAAATAACAGGGAATTTCATTTTGGTATGGGTTGTAAGAATTGCACTCCAGTTCAGGGTATCATATGCTTTCTCAATATCTAGTTTAATCAGCATCCTAGGGGGCTATTACAGTCAAACTCAAGTGATTGGACCACTTCATGGACTGCTATAACATTATCAAAAGCACCTCTTTCCGAAATGAATCCAGCTTGCTCTCTACCGTCTAGCGTAGAGAGAACAGGCTTGATTCGATTCGAAAGAATTTTAGAAATAAGTTTATAGCATACATTACACAACGAAATAGGACGATAGTCCGAAACCAACCAGGCATTAGATTTTTTAGGGACAAGGGTGATATAAGTTCTACCCCAGGAATTTGGAAGATGAGAAGTTTGAAAGAAATATCTAATAGCATCGAATAAAAGATCACCAATATCTTCCCAGAAAAAACGGTAAAACTCAACATTAAAACCATCTGGACCTGGAGATTTACCAATGGGAAGATCAAGAAGAGCAAGATAAATTTCTTCCTTAGAAACCTCACGAACAAGATAATTCGCAGTATCAACAGAAATATTAGGAAGATCATCAGGCAAAGCATTGAGAATGCCATTCAAATTAGCAAGAATATTAAAACTAGAACCAGACCAAAGGTTAGAATAGAAATTCATAAAGGCATGCTCAGTGCTAGATTGATCAGAATAACTGTTACCTGAGGAGTCCATAATATGAGAAATGTAGTTATGATGGGCACGAATACGGGCAGAATTGTGAAAGAAAGTGATGTTTTTATCTCCTTCACAAACCCAAAGGAGCCGCGCTTGCTGAGCCCACTTAATAGAGATTTGGCATTGTATAACTGCAAGTCTAGCATACTGGGCTGACAAGTTAGTTTGGGAAATAACAAAATCATCCACGATTTCTAAAATTGAAATGCTTGTTTCAGTCTGTTTAAGAGCATGATCTAAAGAATTAATACCGTTATACTTCCATAAATTAAGCTTAAATCTAATACAAGAGAGTAAATGCGAAACAATATGGAGGGGTTACCATGAGCAGGTGACAGAAGAGCTTCTTTGACAGTATCATGGCAACCGGTAAAGTCCAACCAGTAGTTCTCGAATCTAAACAAATACCGTTTAGTAGAGTCATGAAGAAAGATTGACAATACAAGGGGAGAATGATCCGAAAAACTACGGGAGAGGTGTGAAAGAGAGAAATTTTTAAAACAGGAAATCCAATCTAAATTGACAATGCAGCGATCCAAGCAGGCCTAGCGATGAACTAAACCACGTTGATTATTGCACCAAGTGAAGGGGGAGCCAGAAAAGTTAAGATCGAAAAGATTATTTGAATCGACAAAACCTCGAAAAAAGAAGCTTTACGAGAATAATAGTAAAAGCGACCACCCTTGTGTTCATTTGAAAACAAAATTGAATTGAAATCACCGATAATAAGCCAAGGGAGACGGAAAGACTAGATTTTGGAAAGCTCATTCCAGACCGCACATTGAGAAGAAAAATGACTAGAATTATAAACAACAGAAATAATGGTATTGGAGAAATATCTAGAAGAGATCACCAAATGAAGAACACGTCGAGAAGAGGCGATAGGAGTCACCAGGCCCAAGCCTTTCTTCCAGCAGACAAAGATGCCACCAGAGAAACCCTCGGCAAGGATGGAAGCCCAATCCCAAGACCTAGAGACTTTAGAGCAGAACTTACCAACACGATCTGAATTAGCTCTGTTTTCAACAAGGCATAAAATAGCAAGATCATTCTGGCAAATAAGACGAAAAATGCAAGCAAGGGTTTCCCGAGAAAAGAGACCCCTATAATTCCAGCAACATATTTTTTTAGCACTCATCATAAACAAATCAGAGAAAGAAGAAACTCCCTGAAAAAAAGATACAAAGGTGTGAACGGAATCAAGGATGGCTGGATTCACCCTTCTCCAAACGTCCCTTCTTAAGGAATTCTACATCTAGGAGAGTACCCTTGCAAATAAGAGCAACTCGACGGGCTTCCTCCTGATACTGATTTAGGGTCATGAGATCGTCAGGTTCTTCCTCTTCAGACATTTGAGCGTCTGAATCCTCAGAAGCCTCATCATCATATTTGCTATCTTCCTCCATGGAACCATCGTCCAGGGCAGCAGTGACCTGACCAACGATCTTGGAGTGTTCTGGATTAGGGCTTGCAACATTGAGAGAAGAGTCTTCAACAATAGAAGACAAAAGGACAGGAGGGGGAGACCGATGCCTACGATCCAACGGCTCGATTATCTTGGGAGGGCGATGCGAAGGTTGAGTGAGTGGAGAGGTTTTCTCCAACGGGATGTGGGAAATGACAGGAGGGGACGGGTCAGAGGGGATAGAGGAGTCCCAATGCACATTGGAAGGACGCATCCCAGAGTCCCTAGGAGCATGTGGCAGTGTAACGGGTGGGTCGGCAATGTCAGAGTTGTCAGGAGGAACAGAGACTTCCATGCACGGGAAATCGTGCAAAGTGGCATTGGAAGTGTGGCACTGCCCACTAGCACCGCCACGCAGCCCGCCACGTAACCTATGAACATAGATGCCTCGGGAGGACCGATTGTCTCTTCTCGGTACCGCTGTGAGATCGGGAAGGACCTTGCCGACGAGAGATCAGTAACCAAGGCCCATAGTCCGTATCGGCCTCAGAGATTGCAGTATCCAACGGAGCCCCGGTAACACTAACCGGGGGAGAAGAGGAATTTTTTCCACTTACACCGACACCAGCATACAAGGAGTATGCTCCTGCCTTACCTTCTTCCCTCGTTGAGAACGAGAGGGCTGCAAGACATTTGCATTCCCGGTTATTGGCACATGGCTGCAAGAGTTGGATCCATGCCCGATCACACCACTGGTATAACAGAAAATAGGAAGACATTCATATAGGACGACGATGAAAACTCGATGGAGGTCATCACCAAGCCAGAAGCCCTTACAAAGTGGTTTGGATAGATCTAATTCAATGCAAACTCTGGCATACTTGGTACGGATTAGAGAAAGGGTAAGTTCATCAATTTTTCAGGAGCTTTCCCAGATGGCCAGAAATAATTTCAAGGGTATCACCACTCCAGAATTCAATGGGTAAATTATGGAGTTGGATCCAAATTATTACCGTGGTGAGTTTGGTGAAGGTAGGCTCGAAATACGGTCGCCAGGGAGACAGTCGGAGAATAATGTCGTTGATGGTCCGAGGACCTTCAGAGAGAAGGCATTGCAAAACTAATTGGTTAGAACATCTAATTAGGATAAATCCGTTAGGAAGGTCTGAGATAATAATTTCCCCAATATTTTCCCATTTCTTCAGAAGGATGTTCTTCACTTGTTCAAATGCTGGAGGCTTTCAGAAGAACTTGCCGAAGAGATAGTGCTGGAATCGAAGACGAGCTCGATTCAGAGTATCACTATCAAGCTTAATGAATTCCGAAGTGGTTTCTTTGAGTTTATTGAGGACTGCGGGATTATGGAGTGGAGAAGTCTCTTGAGTTGTGGTGAGTTTGGAAGCAATTTGAGCCCAAGAGGGGGGAGGGGCGAGGGGGGACGGACGGTGGATCTGGCCCCCTGCTTGCCATAGCAAGTGGGGGAGAGGAAGGGGAAAGCAGAGTCAGGGGAGAGGAGAGCCTTCAGGCGTTCAATGTGTAACACTTTTCGTAAGGGAGAGTTGAGCATTCAGATGGTTGGAACATCACCTTTCATGGCCACCATAAATGAGACAATTAATAGCACTGTTTTTGTTGACAAAGCTCCCATGACATAATCCTACAAATTAAGAAAATGAACACTCTCATGCCAATTGTGGACCCCACTCTTATTAAATTATCTTCGTGATTTTTTTTAAAATTTAATTAGTTTCTTTTAAATTTCATCTTATCCTTTCAGTAACCATTCACCCACGTTTTAGACAACCTCCCACTTGCGTGATCTTTTAAATTTAAATAAAAAGAGAACTCTACAGTCTTCTCCCTATCATTTCTATAGCGTTGTGGGTGGAAGAATCGAGAGGTTCTCCGTGGTCACGATTGTCAAACAAGGATCCAAGTGACTTCCAAATTCAAGGTTAGGCTATCACATGATTTTTTTGTGCCTTGGGGTTTTTGTTGGATAATTTGGGGGTGTTGTCTGGTGTTGCATGTTAGAGGCTCTCTGCATGTAGGTTTTTCTTGTTCTTTTAAGTTCCTCTATTATTTATGGCTCTATAGCTTTTAATGCTAGGGGTGTTGAAATCCTGTTATCGGAATGTTAAACTTACTGAGAAGTATCTGATGTAGCATATGATATATATAGATATTTTAATGTTTAGATGCTTCTGGCCATTTGTTCACCCTATTGTTTTCAGTGTTGTGAAAATATTATGTACATCATTTTTATTGTTCATGTGCTAGCCAGCAATCATCTTGTGGCTGTAGAGCTAATGATTTATTTATCCTATGCTTTAGCATTTAAAAGAAAATTATTATGTTAACAATTGTCTCATTTCACTTTCAAGGCATTTATTAGACAAGGTTTGTTTGGCATGACTATTATATTAGGAACCTTGGCCCAATCAATACGAACTCTAGTCATGTTTTTGCTATACTTTTGCAAGTTAAGAGTTCTTCTCACATCTTGTTAAACCTTAGATGTAGCTAGTTTCCTTTTGTTTTGTTTATTAATGTTCATGCATCTCCTTTGAGTACTTGGGTTTAATGAGCGGGACTGGTTTTGATGCTTGGAGACATTTCTTAGTGCTGATTTATTGGTATGCCATGCCTAATAACCATAGTAATTAGTGTCTTTTAGGTAGATATTGTTGTCATCATATGGCATCTATAACTTGTTAAAGTAACCAAGCTATTGTATTTATTTTTCTTTCATGCCAAGCTTACTATGTGTTGAATCTGACCTGGTTTATAGATGTTATAATCTTAGAGAAATACTGAAATTAGGTAGGAATTTGTTTATGATTATAGGGTCCTTCGCCAAGCTTTGATTTAGTGTTCGAGTCGAGTTTCTTGAGTTGGGAATCAATTTGGATTTTGGGAATTTAGCGAACATTAGGTAAGTAACCACATAAAAATTATACTATGTATATAGACCTTTTGAAACTAGCTAAATTTGTGAAAATAAGTATTTTATTTATTTATTTTGGATAATTAGATTTCTGTTTATTATTCAAATTATATTTATATAATTAATACTATTTTCAGAATTATTTTAATTTATTTAATATTTCAAATTAATGATATTCTTTAGAATCTGAAATGTTTAAACATGCAGTGCAAATCCTGATTGTGTTAAATTCTGAATTTTCAAATAATTCATTTAAATCCTGATTATTTGACTTCTGAAATTTCATATAATGTATTGATTTATGATTATTTAAATTTTTTGAATTATTAAACAGTTCGTTTAAATTATGATTATTTGTATTCCTCTAACTTGTTGAAAGTGTTAAATATATATATATATATATATATATTTGTTTTTATTAAATATATTTTAAATTATCTATTCAAGTTTGAATTCAAATAACTGGGGTATTTTGATATTATAAGAAAGGGATCACACGACTGCTAAATATGTTGCTTAGTGAATTACTTTGTATTTTGCTCAATTTGAATTTTAATAGCTTGTTGTTTGTGAACGTAAAGTATTTTGACATAGAAACTAGTCCCCATTTAACTATGTACTAACCCTGTTACTGAGGGTTAAACACTGACCGTGTCGACACGTATTTTGTTCTAGAAACTATAGTTTCCCACCGCTTTCCGTCGGTGAAGAATAACGGCCTCTGATAATTTTGGTTCAGGTCACCGAGGGTAAAAATATGACTTTTGTTAAATTTTGTCTCGGGTCACCAAGGGTAAATATATGAATTTTGTGATTTTGTTTTGGAAATAGTTGCTTGGGGACCTATATGCTCAGTGTTTGATATTGGTGTTTACTTGAAATAAATTTCATTTATTATTTTGTATTTTGATAAATTATGATTTTGAGTGAATGATCCCTATATTTTTAGTGGTGCTTACTGGGCTATCAAGCTCATAAATATTGTTGATATATTTTTTTCAGAACATCAGTAGGGGTGTGTGGCGGATAGCTTAATAGGGTTCGTTGGGTCATCGCTAATTTAATTAGCATGTAATAAGTCCCGTTTGTTGTGGGCATAGGTTTTATTTAAATAAGCTTGTATTAACTGTGCAAAACACTTAGTTTGTTTCTTTCAGTGTTGAACTCTATTCTTATTTCTAGTTTTTGCTTCTCTTATAGATTTTATGATTTTAAGAACAGGTTTTGAGGCCTTGCATGCCTACTGGGTCTCAGCTTGGTTGGTATGTGTCGTTTGTCAGCTCACTGGGCCTGGCGAGCCGGGTTCGGGGCGTGACACTGATTCAGGAGATCATAAAACAAATTATAAAAAGAAATTGAGTTCACTAGTATACATTGAATAAGCTATCAGCAGTATGAGCATCAACTGCACTGAATGGATCATCCAAGAGATATATATTCAGCATCTTGGTATAATGCTCGGCCAAGCTGAATTCTCTGCTTTTGGCCACCACTGAGATTCACTCCTCTTTCTCCAATCTCAGTAAGATCACCAAATGGTAGCATTTCAATGTCCTTCACTAAAGAACACATCTCAAGTGTTGCTTTGTATCTGTTACTATCCATTGGAGACCCAAACAAGATATTATCTCGAACGATGCCTGCTTGAATCCATGCAGTCTAAGAAACATAAGCAATATTTTCACAGATCTGAATCTGCGGTTGGAATAAAAAGTAAGTTATTAGTAATCTTTCTTGAAAAAGGAAAAATTTTATCAGTAACCTTGTGAAGAATTGGCAGCAAACAATGTGCAAGAATTTAATTTAGTATTGAAAAAGAAACTAATAGTGCCTTCAACTTTTGGAATCTCACCAAGAATTGCAGCTAATAGAGTTGATTTACCCGCACCAACCTCGCCGCAGATTGCAACCTTCTCCCCCTGATAAACTTCTAAGCTTATATTTCTAAGTGTTGGTTTTAATGCACTACCATCCCAAGAAAACCCACATGAATTGATGATTATAGGTTGCTTGAGTTCTGAGCCACATTTCCTCTTAGCATGTCCATTCTGCAGCACAGGAGCATCAAGAAACCTGACAATTCTGCAACGGTTCTGTAGAATGGTACAAGACTCGTCTTGTGACTCGTGGTTTTCAGTAGGAGCAGGGACGTGATTATGATGAGACTTTTGCTCCCTTGGCTCATATGACTACCATTCGAGCTCTTATTGTTGTAGCTGTTGTTCGACGATGGTCCCTCTTTCAGCTTGATGTGAAGAATGCTTTTCTTCACTGGGATCTTCAGCAGGAGGTTTACATGCTCCCTCCCCCTGGTTTTTCTTCTCCTTCTGGTTTGGTCTGTCGCCTACAGAGGGCCCTCTATGGTCTCAAACAGGCTCCTCAGGTCTGGTTTAAGCGTTTCAGTTCTGCTGTGATTGTTGCCAGTTTTCAGCCTAGTCCACATGATCCCGCTTTGTTTGTGCACTCTTCCTCTCGTGGTCGGACTTTGTTGTTGCTTTATGTAGATGATATGATCATCACTGGTGATGATCTTGCTCATGTGGATTTTGTAAAGCATCACCTTCAGCAACATTTCCAGATGATTGATCTTGGTCGATTGAGCTACTTTTTAGGCATTGAGGTTACTTCTACTTCTACTGGTTTTCAGTTGTCCCAACAGCATTACACATCTGACATCCTCGCACGGGCAGCTCTCTCTGACTCTTGTGTTGTGACCACTCCTATGGAGCTACATCTCCAGTTGCGTGCTGATGAGGGGACTCCCTTATCTGATCCGACACGCTATTGTCACTTGGTTGGGAGTCTGGTCTATCTTACCCTCACTCGTCCAGACATTTCTTATGTTGTTGATGTCTTGAGTCAGTTTGTTAGTGCACCTACTTCTGTTCACTATGCCCATCTTTTGAGGCTTTTGCGCTATCTTCGGGCGACTCCGCCTCGAGGCCTTCGTTTCTCTTAGCACAGTTCTCTGGAGCTTCGTTCTTATTCTAATGCTACTTGGGGCTAGTGATCCGTCTAATCGTCGTTCTGTTACTGATTTCTATTTGTTCTTGGGCTCTTCTCTCATTACCTGGAAGTCCAAGAAGCAAACTGGTGTTTCTCGGTCTAGCACTGAAGCGGAGCTTCGTGCTATGGCTACTACTGCTGAGGAGATTGTTTGGTTGCGTTGGCTTTTGCATGATCTTGGTGTTGTCTCGCATGCTCCTACTCCTCTACATTTTGACAACACCAGTGCCATTCAGATCAGTTTAAATCCTATCAAACATTCCCTCTCTAAGCATATTGGTGTTGATGCTTTCTTCTTGTGTGATCAGTACAGCAAAGGCATCCTGGCTCCCCAGTTTGTTCCTTCTGAGCGTCAGCTTGCGAATCTGTTTACTAAATCTCAGACACAAGCACACCATGATTTTCTCTTGTCCAAACTCTCGATGTCTGATCCCCCGTGAGTTTGTGGGCGGGGGTGTTAGGGAATACAGCTGTGTATACATCTGTATATCTATATTTGTATAGCTACCATATTTATGTACCTGTGTATCTATATATATCTTGTACATTGTAGTTTTCATGTATGAAAAACTTGTGGTCATTTCCACCTAACAAGCTTCAACAACCTAAAACCCCAAAGCATGAAAAAAAAACACAAGAGTTTATACATTCTCGCTAAAACCCCAAAGCATGAAAAAAAAAAACAAGAGTTTATACATTCTCGCCTAAACAAAATACCTTCTCGCTAAAACAAGAGTGTATATATATATATATATATATATATATATATATATATATAATCATCAACTAGTTTAAAAAGGTTCTTTCTAAAAATAGAGATTCTTTCTTCACCTCTCGCTCTCTCGTTCTAGAACCCATGTCATGTCCTGGAGAAAGGATTGGTTTATTGTTAGTTTTCTAATATTTGAATTTAAATTATAAATAATTATAAATAATTAATGAATAATTGTTTTACTTTCTCTTCTATAATAACTCATATAATGTGTAACTCAAAGTTTATATAAAAACCATGAAAGTAAACTACTCCATTGAAAGAAAATTATACAAATTTGTATAAATATACCATTAATTAATGGATGATTAAATTAAGACCATAAATCATTATGATTAACTTAATTCAAATTAAGATAGCTTAATCCAAATCTATAAAATTTAAAAACTAATCTTACAAATTAAAAAAAAAAATCAATTCCTACAATGAAATTAAGTGTTTAATCTATTAGAAAGCATCGCAATATATATATATATATATATATATAATAATTAGATACATGCAAAATCAAGGAAATTTCTTGATATCAACTAGACGATTTGATGAATACCTAATTTATTTTCTTTTATTAAATTTAGGCATGGAAAAGTTACCTCTATGTGCCAAATTTGTTCCTTTAATGTCACAAATTTGTTCCTTGGATCATCCTTGATCTTCTAGCATTGAACAATAGTCCCATACTACTAGATCACACGCCATAATTCAGAAATAGTCTTTCTTTTCCAAATAGTGGCTAGAGTTAGAAAGGGAAAGAGTGATCGGGGAATTTATCTCATTAGACAATAGAATTGTTCATCTGGGGTTTGAGAGGAGTTACATTTTTATAGACTTCATAAAACATGATAAACATTATCCTATCATGAAATCTTGATCTAAACACAACTCTTAAAGTAACTAAAGGCTATTTTGTCAAAATTTAAATTTAAGATAAAACCCTAAACTAATTTAAAATCTCACTTCATCCCCCATGAAGTAAAATTGTAAATTGATAATTTTACCCCTACACTCAAAATGATACTGATTCTTAATTCTTTTAAACACTACTCTAGTTTCATCTAGATTTGCAATGGAAGGATACCAAAGGACGTGAGTGATACCTAGCCAGCTCCATGGCCCCACGTCGTAGCCCAACCATACACGAATGAGTTAATCATTATGAACCTTTCCAATTAAGGGAGAAAGTATGAGATGTATTTGATTAATAGGTATGTAAGATATGGATAAATGCAAGGGATGAATAAGGAAAATGAAAGGTTAATGCAATACATGTGAAAACCTATAATAACAATCATCTGTGTTGGATGAATATTTCTTTAATATCTAGAAAGACAAAAAGGCGAAATTTTGGGTAAAAGAAATAGGTAGTGCTTGAAGAAGTTTATTGTTGTTGTTGTTGTTGATGATGTTGTTGATGTCGTTGTTTTCTATGGTTTTAATGAAACAAGCATAAAAGGAAATACGAGAATGTCTATTATGTTTGTTTATGGTTAAAAGGATAAGAGTGAGAATTGTGATGTTTTGTTGGAGGATATGAAAATTTTTATTTAGACAAAGATAATCAATAGTAATAATAATTAAATAATTTAATATAAATTTTTAGTTTTTAAATAATAATAAATATTTAAAATTTAACTATTAGATGTTTTTATTTAAATAATTAATTAAAAAATAGGTTTAAAACCTACTTGACCATATTCATCGAGACTTCCTTTACCTTGGCCAGGATATTGACAAGTTTGGATGTCAGTTTGTCAGTTGGAATGCCTCTTCAAGCCTAGAGACTTAGGTTATTGAGATATCTTAAACATCAAAGATTTCAATCTCGCCTTTCTTCTTGGTGAGTGGCGGTGGAAAATTACAGTTGGGGTGACTTGGTGGATCTAAAATAAATAAATTTAACTATTTTCAAAAGGACTCCATTTAAAATCTATCTTGAAGAGCTCCTATAGGTCCTCATTCTTCTAGTGAGGCATTCTGAGCTACCTCCTTTTATTCTTGCGTTATACTATACTTGTAATTAGGGACTGTCCTTCCATCCTTTTTTAGTGGAACTGCTAGGTTAATGGTTGTGCGCCTAAGTATCTCTAGCCTAATGCTTTTGTTGACACCCAACAACCTATGGAATCTGATCAGGATTTAATTCACTTGGTTATACCGAAGTTGCTAGTCCCTAAGCCCTTTCTCCTAGACGTATGCTTCAGAATCTCAGTACCATCCCTTGATGGTAGTGGCAATATATTGCCATGCCCTAATGGAAATTTTACACTACAATCTTCGTATAAGTTGCTCAATGATGGGTTAGAGATGTCATATAACTCCAACCATTTGGAAATACCCTTGTTCTAAGAAAATACACATTTTGATATAGTTGGTTTAGGATAACAAAATTCATCCACTTAATAACCTTACCCCCAAGAGATGCAACAAGCTCCCATGGTCACATGCTTTATTTGCTATGTTGCAGTCGAATCGACTGATCATCTCTTCTTTTGGTATCCATAGTTAATGCAGATGTGGAATCATTTTCTCTTTTAATGCCTTCTGGGGCTTGTGGAGACCCAATCTTCCAAGATGACACAAAGAAATTTGGGATTTTATCTCCCAAGCTATATTATCTAGTTTCTCTAGATAGAACAAAACAATTGCATGTTTACTAATTTACTGTACTCTCTTTCCTCTGTCTTAGCAAAAATCATTTATATGTTTCTACTATGGGTGTGTGCAGCTCCATAGATGAAGAGGACCAACATGGAGGATTCTGTTAAGATTGCTAGGCACAACCATGACTTGTTAGGGTTCCACAGTAGTAAAGGAGTGAGAACTAGGAGAAACACTATATTCCTTGCTAGTCGTTGGATTAATCACTCTATCTACTTGTCTAGTGTCTTTTGGTTGGAAGGCTTTGCCTCCTCTTCAGTTAGTTGGTCTCTGTATCCTTCTTGTTTTTCTTTATATATCTATATTTGTTCTTTATTTGTGTTTTGTTTAGTATGTTTCACCTTCAGTTGAATTATGTTTGTACTCTCTCTTGTGTACTATGTTTTTTCTAAAATATTTTTGGTATACTTACTTCTTAAAAAATAAAATAAAATAACATAACATAAACCAGGTTTAGTAATTGTTATAAAATGCATAGTTATGGAGCAATGCTTTTCTCTCAAAAAAAAATTGTCAATATTTCGTAAAAGTGAGAAGGCTTCTTGCTTCTATTTTTATTAGAGATCATGGATACGCAAATTTATATATATATATATATATATAATGTTTAATATCAATGGACAAAAATTAAAAACACATACATAAAAAATAAGAATTTGTTGCTATGTAGCATTAACACCACACAGATATAAAAATATGGAATATATAGCTAGAAATATATAAGGCAAAATAATAGCTAAAATTTCATAAAACAAGAGATTTGATGGAGGCACTCATCTAATAGATTAAAATTTGATAATTTGTTAAAAAAGTCTAGAAATTCTCTTTCATAGTAGCTAAGGGAGTACATAAATAGAAGAAAATTGATTAAGGCACTCGCAAAAATGCCCTATTCTTAATGACAAAATACAAAGTTGTGGGATATTTTATTCTCATCGATCTCAGCTTGGATTGACCTATCAAACATAATAGATTAAAATGTTCATGAGTTTCATCATGGGCAAATTAATTATTCTAGACTATCTGTGAGACTCTCCAATTAAGACTATAAATGAGTGACAAATTGATAAAACAAAATTTATTTTTTTATTATTCTCATGAGATACATAAATGCATAGACTTGACTAGAGATAATACAACTAGAAGCCTTAATTTTCCTAATGTTTCCCTTCTTGCATGACTTGAACCCCTTCGACTACACAAGAAAAAGGATTGCAACACTTTGATCTCTTAATTTTTTCCCACCTAAAATATTGCTTGAATGTGTCTCCTTTGACTTTGTTGATCTTGATTATCTTTAGGTTTTACATTTGCATCTTGACTATGGTTTGGATTTCAAGTTGTGACCACTTTAAGTTTTTGAGTCATGAACTTGATATGCTTTCATTTTTGATGTTTGAAGACTTCAATTTTAAATCTGTAACGTTTTCAAATTTTTCACTTGTGGAACTCTTTAGATCTTTGGCTTTATTTTTTTTATTTTATTTTATATTTTTTTTATGTCTTATAACTTAAAAGTTTCTTTTAAATGAATTTGGATTACTTTTTGGATTTGGACCTTCTCATATCTTTAAGTTACTATCTTGATTGCTTTGACTCGTTTGAATTTGGATTACTTTAAGATTTCAAGTCATTACGCCTCCATTTTTATGAGTCATGAATTTGATCTCCTTTGATTTGGATGTTTAAAGATTTTAACCTTCACATTATGGAGTCTTCATGTCCTAACTCTTCCGTGCATTTGACCTTTGATAGTGGCTTATTCCTATGGAATGGTTTATTTGATTTCTTTCAATAGACATGAAGGATAGTGGCTTAATTACTAGGATTCATGATAACAATCCACTCATAATTGGTGTGGTTTGTTCTTGATGTAAAAATTCTCATCTGAGAATTGTATTTAGGGAGTCAAGCATCCACTAATCATTCTTTCATGTCAGAGTAGCCAATAGTCTGACATCATCTTAGTTTGTAAATACATACAAATATACGAAGCCTTTAAGTTTGTACATACATACAAATATACAAAGTCTTGGAGTATTTTAGCTGATTAGTTTAAGCTTTTTGGTTGAGTCAAGAGTGAATATTTTCAGTTTCCATCTAACATAATATCCGAGTGGTTAATTGGTTTCTTTTACAAGCATATATTAAGGGCCATTTAGTATAGCTAATAGTCCAGTGTTGTTATGGTTAGTGTATACTAGCATTTAATTTTAAATTTCTCATCCTATCCATTTAAATTTTTTGGTTGAATTGATCCTAGAAAATGCATTTGGTTTGCTTCAACATTTTGAACTTATAGAAGATGTATAACTTGCCTTTGACATTTCTAGCTTATTCCCTTGTCTATGAATCCACAACATTTACAATATTTTCCTTAGTTCTATAATTAATGAAATTACCTTGGAAGAATACAGTTATTTAATATGTTGATGCCAATATCTTATATTTCTACAGCCCCTTAATGTTGTCGATTACGCGGAGATTGAATTCGGTCAACCAAATTTGTTAAAGCGATGCAAACCTCAAGTTGACCAGCTCGATTTCTGTTCATGGATACACACCAGTTGGACTGATAATTCTCATAATATCAGCATTTTTTTGGTTGGTACCATGTGGTAATAAGGAATACACAACTCAACTCTTGTATCAAGCATTACTTTCATTTCAACACTAGTATCTGCTCTTTTGATTGTTCTCTTGGCTACATTTCACTTCAAAATTTTATATTTGATTTGAATTCTTATTTCATTTTAATCTAATTTAAATAAGTTAAATTGAAAACTTACGATCATTGGAATGATGTTGCTTGTGAATGGTCAATTTATCTCGTATTATTTCTTGTAGATACATAATTCGTAACTTAGTTAGAACTAGTAGTTTGATTTCATTACAGTAGATGTTAGACCTTTTCACAAGAACTTAGACTACAACAAGTCATTTTGTCATTGTTTTGTTTTTATATATTTGCCAAACCAATCACTGTTTGTTGTTAGTTTCCATATTCCTCAAACCTTCAAATTTCAAGTTTGTATTAGAACACAAAAATGGAACCTATTTAAGAATTTAATAATTTCCAAAATTTTAGAGCCAAAACAGAAAAGGATCCTAGTTTTGTAAAAATAAGAAAACTTTATACTATAGATAAATTTATTGGCAAGTTCACCATTTATATAAGAAAGATGCCCTAATATGAATTCAAAGGTAAGAGTTAAATTACCAAAAGTGCACTTTCATGCAAAGGAAACAAAATATGATATCACAATCATAAAAATGAATTTACCTTATCATCGAAAGTCACTCTCAGTAAACACACACACACACACACACACACACACACACACAAAAAGCATGTAACAATCACTTTCATGTGGCAGAGAAAATATATGAAAGTGTTCACTTAATCACAACATTGTTAGGATCATACAGTACTAATAAGTTTCTGAGCATTTGTTTCTTCTCAAACAATGGCAATGCAAACTGTCATCATTTTAACAGGATGCAACATGACCAATGAAAGCGTATTTACATGTACGAAGGAAACATATATCTAGACTCATTCTCTTTGCATCGGTTCGCATACAACAATCATGGTATCACAAAACTAAGACACACTTCAGACAAACCAACACAAATCCCAAGCCTTAAGTAATACTACATGCAAAACATTAGCAAGATTGCATCCATATCTGCAGTTTATTTCAGGTTTTGTTTGACCAGAACATCACATTAGCGTGGTTGAAAAATTACCAGATTTGGAAGAACATCACGGTGAAGTCTCCTTAGCTCACCGGCAGTCACTTGGGTGAAATCCAGATAAAGTGATCTCAAATTCTTCAATGGTGTAAGATGACGCAGACCAGCATCAGTTATGTCGGTATTATATGTTAGGTTCAGCAAACACAAGGCAGTCAATCCTGCAGAGGTGGCAAAGTACAAGATAAGGGAGCAAAATAAGCATCTGGAAACCAAAAATGAAGAATAGTTTATGCTCTGGATCTTTATCGCAATACCAGAAATACTTTCCAATGTTCTATCTGTGAACCCAATGTTAAAAGACAGATTTAACAGGTTAAGCGAGGTAAGGCCCTTGATGCTGTCCACGTAGTGATCATCAAGAAAACCGTCGCAAATCTCAAGGGACTGCAGATTCGTGAAGCCTGTTCGTCATATTTAAGCATAATAAAAATAAGTAATGGTTGAGTAGTAATATTCAGATCACGACCTTCAATTTCTGAAGTGTTCACAGAGAATTCCACAAATGTCTAAGACAACAGAAGCCGAAACAGTATGTTCTTTGGGGCATTGGTCGAGAATGACATTAAAGCAGTTCAATCTAATATGATTATGCAATATGACATGATTTTTGGTATAATATAAACTGTACCTGCATGAATGTATGGACCAGTGACTAAACTTTACTTACATGACCTGATTCTGTAACATATTGAGGTATGTATAATGTATTGAACCATTTTATCGAGTTAACCAGTTTATTAAGATATGGGACACTTAAACTGAGAATAAAGTGCTTCTTGTGCAACATTGAATATGTTATATTGTTAAGTTTTTTGACTCTTTATTTTAAGGATTTACATAGATATGAATATGGTATACAGATTAAACCAATTAACACAATCATATAACACCAAAACCACTACACTACAAAGTGTCTGAACAGATGGACAGGTGTGTCTGAAACTGAACTAGGAAAATAAACAAAATAAAAAAAAATAAAAGAAATAACTTTATCTACATTTTAAGTTGTCCAATCCAAAACCATCAAATAGGTAATCAGATAAATCCAGATGAGTCAATCCAATGAGACCTGCATGAACATTAAAAGAAAGATAAATTAAACAAGAAAAAGAAATCTAAATTGACCACCCATCTGAGTATGTGTGCATGTGCGTTTTCTTTTTACATTTTTGTGGTTTGGTTCATTTGTAAATTAAAATAGAAAACCTTGATTTTCACAATGATAGGATACATAAAGAAACACTGAAACAAATAAATGCCCTATATTTATCACTTTTCTCCTTCATATTTGGAAGCTACTCCATTTATAATCCCTAAAGTTGTGAAATTAGGTTTTTTTTCTCTCTTTACAAACCACCAGATGTAAAAGAAAGCAACAGTAAAAGGACAATCTAGTAGGATTTCTATGGAGCATGGCATCAAAATTTAAAAAAAAAAAAATCTCTGGCATAAGATCAATATGAGTAAAAGCTTGGAAAAAGTAAGTTGAAAGCTTATATTACTATTTTGCCAAAAATAAGCATATTTAATATCCCATCAGCATGAAAAACTTGAAATTTACCAGTATCACCATAAATTTGAGGATTATAGCTAGGAAGAACCACAATAGAAGAGAAGATATTTTGCCCTGACCAAATGATCAGAACAGACATTTACTTGTTAACATGAGTCAAGCATGGTAATATTTGCAAATGTGCTTACTTGAAAGAAAAGGCAGGCCTACATCAGTAAGCAGAAGATCGCCCAGATTAAGTGACTTAAGGGATGTCAAAGTAGATAATGCAGCTAAACTGTTATCATTGACCAAAGTGCAAGACAGATTGAGATTCTCCAAATTGTGCAAACCTGAGAAAAATGAAAACTGTCATGATAATCACAAGTACGAGTAAGTAAAGTATATGGCTCAGAATGAAGAAGCATTTAATTACATAATTAGACAATAAATGACATGTATTTTGATATAACAAAAAATATATGCAGCACGTTCTGCACAAAACAAATCAATCAGGCTAAAAGAAAAATTTTCAAAAACAGCATTTGGAGACCTATCTTCAGGTTTTCAGGAAGGAAAGGCAAAATGAACCAACAACCAAACTCCTTTCAAGCAATTGGTTTGTTTTTACTTACCGGAGATTTTCCATTGTATTCAGCAACCTGTTGAAGTGCATGGACAATACAAAATGGTGGGTGTGTAATGTTGTCATCATCTACTGACCCTAATTTCCCCATGTGATGATGTCTTTTTGAAAATGACTAGTCAAAATGTCTTTTCCACATTGCTATTGAGCAGATACATCATTTATTGTTCAAAAAAATAGAATACAATAATGAAACTAGGAGCATGAATGCCTACTGGATTGACGACTTAAGTAGCTAACACAAAGTATTATTACAGCAAGCAACAGAACTAATGACTCACAATATAATACTGGAAGTTTAATTTTTCACAAATGGCTGCATGAAATAATAATATCAAACAATGCAATATTTCCACAAAAGTAAGTATAATTGCGCAAAATATGCATCGCAATTCACATTTGTTAAATGATATATATATATATAATAAACTATAACCAAACAGAAGTTCTAAAAATAGCATCTTCTTTACAAGCATACATGGATACTAAAACAAGATTCATAGCATAACTAAAAAATATATTGAAACTGGTATCTCCTAAGTTACTGTTACTGCACCTTCCAGATCTTAATAATAATAAAAACAAGAAAATAATGAAAAAACACAACGTACTCGAGGTTCTAGCCATTTATTTCCAAAGTTATCATCCATACCAAATTCTTCTGAAAGGAGACATCTTATAACCGCCTCTTTATCTTAGTCAACCAATAAAAGGGTCAGCCTTAGCCTTAGTTATAATGACCATCTATTCCAATATGAATGCACCAAGTTCAAGATTTACTAGAATATAAATTAGCTCTCATTCATTTGGGAATCATCAAAACAAAGCTTCACCAATCCCTCCTGTTGCTTAGGGCCTGCATAACTTTTAGATTTGGTAAAATGAATTCTTGACTGTTGTACCTTCAGTGCATTACTTCCCACGGAAGAAAACATCTTTTAAAAAAAAAAAGAAAAAAAGAAAAAGTTCATACAAGAGACCACATAATTGTTTCTAACTTGAAATGTTCTTTAAATGATTGTTAGAGATCAAAAATTGTGATCATGTTGTTCTATATACAATACAACTTGGATTGATATTCATAGCAGGGACAGAATAATCACATAATCATCAAAGCAATGAAATACTAGTGTGAATGGCAAACCTACAAAACTAATGCAAAGAATAGCAAACTTTACAAACTGAAATAACACACAAGTGAATTATGTAATTTTGTATGTGACATTCAATGAAAGGCAAACCAGAAAGATGACTGAGTGCCTCCACTGCCGTTTCTGACAATTCCAAAGTTCTCAGTGATGTCAGTCCTGCAACAACAGATGGAAACATGCAAAGAAGGACTTAAGGATTCTCAGGATAATTATGATAGTTGTCACAATGTACAGTGATGGATATCGTTCTCAAGGTATGCACAAAATGAAGGCTGGAGCAATTGAAGAATTTGAACACACCTAACATATTGCTAACCTAAATGCAGAATTGTCGCACTCACCTTCGATGCTCAACAGACCTTCAGAACTAATTCGACAATATTCCAAGTTCAAACTCTCCAGGTTAATTAAGCCTGCAATTAACAAATCTGATGGCTGAAAATTGCATAACTTGTTGAGAAAAGGATGCCAGTAAGTTTATCTTGTTAGGCCTAGAGGTGAAAACTTGAAGGCATATATCTGGGTTCATCTTTAAGTTTAACCATGATGCCATCATTTAAAATTAAATTTGCTAAGCACACTTTGCCGCTAGCGAATTTAAAATTTATTAGAACAGAAAGAGAAGCTAATTTAGAAAATATGAAGATAAAAGAAGAAAAGTAATTGAATATAGAGAAGAAGGAAAGTAATCAAAATAACAGAGCAGGAAAGTGAAGCTAGGACTAAGAAACGGAAAACAGGAAAACCAAACCAAAATATGGGCCATACAATCTTACAAATAGAACTAAAATGTAAGAACTGTGAGCTAGCTATAGTACATACACATTGAAGAAAACCGTGGAATATTAAAAACTATGTGCTCACCTTTTAAATTTATCAAACATGCATCGGTGATTCTGTTGTACCCCAGATTAAGGTCCTTCAACTGAATAAGATCTACAGTATTACATAGCTAGATTCAGACTGGGTCACAAATAAAAATGCTCCTTAAACTGAGTAGAGTGAATAACCAGAAGCAACAACAGATTAGCGCTTAAGGAAAAGTTGAGCATGATGTTTGACGGTGCAAAAAGCATCTGTATAAAACAATCATTAAACTTGTAGTAAAATATCAAACTTAATGATCTCTCTTTCTCAAAAAAACATACCAACCAATATTTATCATGTTTGAGACTCAGATGATCTACACTAAATGCTCATCATTGAATCTCTTAGAGGCAATCACTTAAAGGCAAACCAGCCTCTTTATTACCATTGACGATTTGTAAGAAAATCAGAGATGAAGGAGAATATTCACAAATGAAGGCCAGGGCTTTCAGCTATTAGTGTCTGAGTGATTACCAAAAAATTAAACAACATATGGCATCAGATACAGTTTTAAAAAATGAAGCCAATAATGGGGCAATATATGAATTCTTTTACACCAAGGTAACTAAGAAAAACATATAAAGTGCAAATGACATGTGGGACAAAAAAGAGAACCCATATGGAATAATCAGGAATCATCCTTCATTGAGAAGAAACATTCACATACTTGTGATAGCTTATTATTTATGTACCATTAAAAAGCCATCGTGATTTCTTCTACTAATTTACAAGGATGAGTATCAGCCAATTTAGAGCTTTAATAAATCTAACATCATAAAAACAACCCGATTTGTCCTTTACTTAGCACTCATATCTATTGGTCACTCAGTCTTCGATATAGGCACTCCTTTCTGCTTCACAAGTCAAAACATCCACCTTCATATAATGTTGGTATAAAGTTATGCTTGAAACTAGTTGATGCCAACTCTAAATTGAAGTACCTAATTAGAACAAAATGAAACTAAGTGTAGAACCATTTCCTTACAATCCAACCAAACATCAATTAATTAATAGTGTACATGCATAGGTGCCCTTCAATTAAGGTAGACCCAAAATAATAAATTGAGATGGCATACCAGTCTGTTGGTTAAAAAGTCAAATAACAATAACTTAAGAACTATTTATTGTATTACCTTGCCTTAAAGTAACTGATAACTGGTCCTTCCATCGAAATAATCTATGGGTTTCAGAAGCCAGTAATCTATCTAAAACATGAGCAGGTAGCTATACATATTTGCAGCAGAATACTAATAGCTTAAGCATGGTCATTACACACAATAATTATGAAAATCAAACATAGAATAATTGAAGCAAACAGAACCTTCATGGAAGTGTACCATTACAATATATGTACCCTACTTTGCAAACAATTACCATCTCCAACTCTGTAAATATTTCATGAAACAATTTCAAGCGTCCAACTCCTGGTAGAATCCACATATTCTCTTTAGACAATCAATTCCCACTTCCCTTCTAATATTGCAAGTACATGCAATCAAATATTGTGAAATCATAATTGGCAACTATGAACAAATTCCAAAAGTATCTAAATATATTTAATAACTTATCACATGACTGGGACACTGTTAATGACTAGCTGATGAAATATATATATATATATATATATATATATCGTACGAAGGAAAGGTCATATCATGCCAACAATTCTTGAGCATGTCCAGCATCTCAACACTAGTTGCAGACTAGACATGCTAGACATGCAAACAAAGGCACAAAGAAGGGAAAATGGAGCTAGGATATAGTCAAATTAGCAAAAGCACACTAGAAGAAGTAGCATTTTCAAAATCATTATATGAAATTATATATCCAGATGAATATAATGGGGGTCAAGTCATCAAAATATTAAACTGACTCACCAGAAAGTTTCTGACACCCCACGTCAGATAGACCACATCGATTGAGATTTAATTGCAACAAAGAAGTAAAACCTGCAGATATAAAACCTCTGTAATTTTATCAAACCCAAAAACTAACAGTAACTCCATAATTAAGAATATTGCACATTTAAGGTATTAAACCATGATTATAACAGCAACCAAAACAAGACAGAAAATAAAAAATAATTTGTATACAAGCCTTTTAAGCCATTTGCATGTTATTAAAAAAATTAAAAATAAACAAAAAACAAGATATGAATTCAATGTTTGCCATCAATAAATAAAACTCACAGCTAGTCATGAGCAAGTAAGATGAGAAAATTGAAGTCATCCAAGCACAAAAGAGTTCTTGTGTTAGATCTTTTCTTCACTTTACCAACAAAATAAATAATTCACACCACATAATTATATCCAAAAATGGAGATTAGGAAACAAGTACTATATCTTAAACTTGTGTATGGAAATCAAGAGGCATTCTAGAGTTAGCAAAGAACATCTTTTTCCGAAAAATATTAGCATAGAATTCCTTTTACAGGTTTCAAGAGGGAAAGAGTACAAATGGGATACATGAGATCATTTTAAAGCTTTAAGACATAAACAATAAATGACTAATTATGAATTTGTAAAAAAATGATAATTCACAAAAAAGAATAATTGAACCAAATGCCCAATAAATGACCTATATCCTTAGGCATTTACTCATTAAATACTGTTAATAATTCATTGAATACATGATTAGCAACTTAGATCCTCCTCTTGGTACCATGCCCACTAGAAGCATGAGAGAACAGCGGACATGGGATGAGAACTTTGTTCAAGCTCTTCAACAATCTTTTTTTTTTCATATAACCTGTCGTTAGTTCAGTTATGGGCATACATGTTAGAGAAACTAATAGTTTTACATCGGTTAATTTGACAATTATGGATTTAAATATACAAGTCTGGGTTTCACATCCTATTAGCACAAGCTTTTGGGTTGAATTCAACACAGATGATATGTTTGGTTTGCGTCTAACATAATATAAGAGCTTAGTTTGTTTAGTTTGTCTTGAACATAACTAGTTAAAACTAACACATTACAAACCGTAAAGCAAAACAATGTATCTAGCAAATGCTTTAGCCAACTAAACAATTTGGGGAGGGAAGTGGTGATCTTGTTAACAGACATCTTAAAACATAACCTATGTGGTCATGGTTAAAAATACTCTTGGATTGGCATAATACGATAGGAAATTTCCACAGCTTTTATTATCTTGCAAATTTTGGCAAAACCCGGTTTAAAAGGCAATAAACTCAACGGTTCACAAAATAGCAAATGCCTTTATTTTTTTCAAAGAACAGTAGCAACCTTAAGAAATATATACACACGCCAATTAATAGTCAGTCTCTAGCATTCATAGATTAGGTTTCAATCAAAGATATCACTGTAGATGATATGTCACATGACCTACTACATCCAGCAGTGCCTTAATGGCTTAGCATATTCAAATAGTTAACTCGATAAAAACTCAACGTGAAAGCAACTTTATTGTCCAACTTATGGTAATCTTAATGGAGAAAAAAATTTGTTTCCATACAATATCACATTGTGCCTTGCTTGATGGTCTTATACCTGAGTAAACAACTCAGATATTCTTACAATATAAAGCCCTTAGTTTGCATCCATTTCTAAGTAAAACAATTGAACACTGTTAAGTCCTTAAGAGAATCCACATGACCTTTTCAACGCTTATGGTCTCTCTCCAAGCATGCAGGAATTAAATAAAGAAGCTTCAAATAATTCATAATTTACACCAACCTCCTTCGATATCAAATCTTCGTAGTACGAATTATTGGTATCAGAATTTGTTAGTTTACAATGTGGCTAGTTCAAATGAACTAGCATGCATCAAGAAGATACGTTAGTGTAATTAATAGCCTCACAAAGGAAATTTGGAACATATGTATTTGAATATAGATGTCTGGGTTTCTCATTCTATTAGCTTAAGTTTTTAGGTTGAATTGAGCCTTGTTTGTTTGCAATATGGTCAATTATAATAAATTAGCGCCTATTAAGGGCGGAGTAGAGTGACTAGTAATATTGAACCTAGATAACATGTTTGGTTTATATCTAACAATACAAACACCTAGAGGGAAACGTAGAAGCCTTACTCAAGCTCTTGATAAACTTTAGTTATTTTAACCTAGTAAAAGCAAAACAAAAAGTGGAAGAAGCAACATAAAACATACAAGAATCAATAGGTGACAACGAAAGAAATTCACATGGTGTTCAACCTTTATCTTCTACTAGAACTTACTGCTCCATGATTAATTAAAAGATAGGTGTTAGATAGCTGTCAAACATAGATGACCTTCCTATGATAATTTCCAAAAGAAGTCTCTTCATAAAATTTATTTTGTTCAACCTAGATTTACAACCACTTCTTCTTTTCATATTAATCTAAATGCATCCTTCTAATATTTATTTTTGTTCCAGAAAAATAAAAACCACATGTTTAATTAGGAATGTTATATTTTCCACATTAACTCATGAACCTCTCATTTTGAAATCTTCATGTCAAGCATGGTGTCATTATTCTAGTGATACTGCAGGGCCACCAAGTTGTTTGATCATGGAAAGGATATATCAAATCAGTATTACTACAGTGTACTTGGTCTAAGGTCCTTTCTTATGCCTTCATTGGTGCCATTTCTACATGAAAGCTAACAAAATCCACCTCTAATTGCCTGAATTAATATGGTGCACCTTTGCCAAGTAAAAATATAAAAAGCGTTCAATAATAAATTTCTTCAATGGATCAAAATAAGTTGTAAAAAAATCATGAAATAGTGAAAGATAGAACAATAAGAGTAAACTCCTAAATAAGTGTAAGTGCCTCTTACGCCAAACTCCCAGTGATTAAAGTTTCAGAAGAAATAGAAACCTGAGATAGTTTCCAGCGAAGCAAAAGTCACAGGGCAACCCAGCAAGTCTAGATAAGAAAGTTCATGCAAACCTGAAAGAGGACAAAAATCACAAATAAGACTATGCATGTTATAACAACCAATCCATTGTAACAATGTAATGTGTTGAAATATTTTTGAGATATTTACCCCTCAAGTATGGAATACCAAAATCTGTGACTTTAGTACATGACATCTTTAGCTCGTTTAAATTTGTTAAACCTGAACCAAGTTAATACATGTATATATGGCAATGCTTAACCAAAAGTGAAAATTTGAAGTTGAAAGGCTCATACAAGTAGAAAAAAGAAGAAAGAGGGCATGAGGATTCATGCAAGAAAATGAAAAAAAAAGTCAGAATACAACCAAAAATTTTATGTGGCCAATATCTACTTTGCAAAGTATAAAATGATAACTCTAACCATTGTGTTAAACTACAAAAGTAGATTTCAGATAAATAAAAACCAATAGGCAGATCAGTAGATGCCTGGACTTTTAAATAAAATGAAAGAAGCTGAAATCTTTAGGTACTTGCTGAGCAGCTGCTTAGTGAAGAAAATCTATAATTAGATGTAGAAAAACTAAACAAGTTGAAGGCACAACCACAAGGCTAAAAAGATGCAATCCAAGGATAGAAAGCATTAACAACCTAATAATAATCCTTTATTTACACTTTAAAAACTGAATTCTAACATAATTCTTGATCTGCTTACCTTTAATAAGCTTTCCATTTCAACATTGAAATTAATGCAAGTCTAACCTTCACTAAAACCATCATTAGAAGCATGCAACATCAACTGTGTTGATCATCCAAGTGACATTTGCAAAAGCATTTTTAAGTTTTTAGAATTTTATGCAATAAAGTATCACTTACCTTGAACATTCTCTAAAAACAAATTTGAAGAAGAATTAATTAAAATAAGGAAGCAAACCAAATAATCTCTTTATGACAAGTTGCGATTCCAGTAAAATAATGACTAATTTGCAATATCTTCTTAAGTTGTAATGATGACCGCGCGC